>NC_041391.1:246109974-246171788 GCF_002162155.2 Triticum dicoccoides
TATATAGAGAGAGAGAGAGAGAGAGAGAGAGAGTCCCTCCCAAGCCGCGCCCCCTGCCATATATAACCGAGGGGGGAGGAAAGAGGAGGGAGAGGGAAGGAAGTGGGAATCCTAATCCACACTTTCCTTTCCCTTTTCCTCTTTCCTTCCCCTCCTTAGTTCGGCCCATATGGGGGGTGCACCAGCCCCTTGTGGCTGGTGTGTTTCCCTTCATGGCCCATAAGGCCCATATCTTTTGTCGGGGGTGCCCGGAACCCCTTCCGGTGACCTGATAAGTACCCGATACCCCCGAAAACACTTCCGGTGTCCGAATACTATAGCTCTATATATCAATCTTTACCTCTCGACCATTTAGATACTCCTCGTCATGTCCGTCTTCTCATCCGGTACTCCGAACAACATTTAGTCACCGAATCACATAACTCATTTAATACTAAATCGTCATCAAACGTTAAGCATGCGGACCCTACAGGTTCGAGATCTATGTAGACATGACCGAGACACCTCTCCAGTCAATAACCGATAGAAGAACCTGGATGCCCATATTGGCTCCTACATATTCGATTGTTGGTATCTTCATACCTAGTTCAATCTCGTTACCGGCAAGTCTCTTTACTCGTTCCGTAATACATCACCTTGTGACTAATTCCTTAATCGTTTGCTTGCAAGATTATGATGTGTATTACCAAGAGGGCCCATAGATACCTCTCCGATACTCGGAGTGACAAATCCTAATCTCGATCTATGCCAATTCAACAAACACCTTCGGAAATACCTGTAGAGCATCTTTATAATCACCTAGGTACGTTTTGATGTTTGATAGCACACAAGGTATTCCTCCAGTATCCGGGAGTTGCATAATCTCATAGTTGAAGGAATATGTGTTTGACATGAAGAAAGCCATAGCAATAAAACTGAATGATCATTATGCTAAGCTAACGGATGGGTATTGTCCATCACATCATTCTCCTAATGATGTGATCCCATTATAAAATGATAACTCATGTCCATGGTTAGGAAACCTTAACCATCTTTGATCAACGAGCTAGTCAAGTAGAGGCTCACTAGGGACACGGTGTTTGTTTATGTATTCACACATGTATTTAGGTTTCCGATCAATACAATTCTAGCATGAATAATAAACCTTTATCATTAATAAGGAAATATAAAATAAGAACTGTATCATTGCCTCTAAGGCATATTTCCTTCAGTCTCCCACTTGCACTAGAGTCAATAATCCAGTTCAAATCGCCATGTGATTAACACCCATAGTTCACATCACCATGTGATCAACACCCAAAGAGTTTACTAGAGTCAATAATCTAGTTCACATTGCCATGTTATTAATACCCAAAGAGTACTAGGGTGTCATCATATGTTGCTTGTGAGAGTAGTTTAGTCAACGGGTTTGTCACATTTAGATCAGTATGTATTTTGCAAATTTCCATGTCTACAAAACTCTGCATGGAGGTACTTTAGCTAATTGCTCCCACTCTCAATATGTATCCAGATTGAGACTCAGAGTCATCTAGATCAGTGTCAAAGCTTGAATCGACATAACCCTTTACGACGAACTCTTTGTCACCTACATAACTAAGAAACATTTCCTTTGTCCTCTTTAGGTACCTAAGGATAATTTTGACAGATGTCCAGTGATATACCCCTGGATCACTATTGTACCTCCTTGCCAAACTCATGGCAAGGTACACAATAGGTCTGCTACACAGCATAGCATTAATGATAGAACCTATGGCTGAGGCATAGGGAATGACTTTCATTTTCTCTCTATCTTCTGCAGTCGTTGGGCTTTGAATCTGACTCAACTTCACACCTTGTAACACAGGCAAGAACCCTTTCATTGACTGATCCATTTTGAACTTTTTCAATACTTTGTCAAGGTATGTGCTTTGTGAAAGTCCTATTAAGCGTCTTGATCCATCTCTATAGATCTTGATGCCCAATATATAAGCAGCTTCACCGAGGTCTTTGTCAGTGTACAAAAGTAGGGGCTCTCCTTTTGACCCCTTTACTTGTGCACGGGCAATTGAAGCCATGCGCCATGACCACACATAACAGGGCAAAGGAGGGAAGCCAGAGAGAAGTCGAAGCCTCGAGACAAACAAGGCAACATCAAGGACCAAGGCCACAAAGTGCAGATGGATGAAGCAGGTTTCCCCGGCAAGACCCTTGCCAGGGCAACCTCAGCATCCCCGGCAAGGCCCTTGCCAGGGCAACTCGCCCACACCGGCAGAGCGAGCCACCCTTGAACCCACGGCCTCCAATGTCAACAACCACATTGGACCAGGGTTCGGGAGGCACCTCCGTCGTGGCATGAAGATATTTGTGAAGACATAGAATGCTCAAGATCAGATGGGGGTTGAGAGGCAACAATCCTCATTGAAGACCCTTACCGAAGAAATCCACAAGACCCCCGACAAGATCCTTGCCGGGGATGCCAGCGCGCCACGGCAAGACCCTTGACGGGCCACCTGGCAAGACCCTTGCCAGAGGCGACAGTAGGGCCACTTCCAGGCCCGCACCAACCAACTCCCCGCCACCTTTCGCATGCAGCTGCCAGCCCAACCAGCTGGGCAGGCACCTGCGTGGTAACATGCAGCTTCCAGGCCAACTCAGCACACATCTGTGTGGCGGCATGCAGATCTTCGTCGAGGCTCCACCACCGCACCACCTCAGCTGCTTGCCTGCCTACATGGCACCGCATCCATCGCTGGCCAGGGCGCGTGTCGAAGCAAGGAAGAGCGGCGACGGACGGGACGGGCCTTGCTCCCGTTCCTGATAAAGTGAAGGGAAAACTAAGCCATGCATTAAATGCATCTTGTCTTGTAATACGAGCGATAAGCTCGCAGCATTGTAGGCTCTTTCCACCTCCTGTGTGCCACTGTGGCAGCCCCTTTCACCTATAAAAGGAGGCCCAAGGCATACATGAAAAGGATTCGGCTCTTTCGAACCATGCAGCACCCGTAGCTAGTTCGAGAGCTCAAGAACACTCAATAAATACACCAAGCAGGACTAGGGTTTTACGCATCCTCGCGGCCCGAACCTGGGTAAATGATCCCCGTGTGAATTACTAATCCTGCTCTTCTCACAACCCCGCGCCCTGCAACCGTAGTAGGGATTCTAGTGATCCCATAGGTGTCGTTTCCCACCGACATCTTTGGCGCGCCAGGTAGGGGGCGCAATTGTGAGAATCTAGTCTAGCAGTTGACCTAGCTGTTCTTCATTGCCATGGCTCCTAAGAAGAAGACGACCACGGCGATCGGTTCATCCAGGACCGGATTGCCAGTACCGGTGCAGACCAGTAGCAGGCCAATCGCGGAGAGAACCCGTGGCGTGGCCCGCGAACATCCACATCACCCTGGCGGTCCAGGCCTAGTGAGTGGCGTCGTTCGCGCGCCAGGTGATGAGCCACCAGTCGCGGGCTCCGGAGACGGAGTCGGGCCCCCTCGCAGGCGGCGCGGGGCCCTCCAAGGGTGCCGCCATCCTGCCAGACAGCGGCGCGGTGGCCTCCAAGACAATAACACCGGCACCCACGGCACGCTCTTCTCAGGTTGTGCGTGACAAGCAGCGCCGCCCTGCTGGTGACCTTGGGCGCCGTCCTGGGAAGAGTCCCATGCACCCTTCATAAGATGAGGAAGGCCAGCATGCGCGCCGAGGTGCTGACGGGGATGGCGAACGGCTGCAGGGCCGTGACGTGGCTCCTTCTAACGCGGTTAGATGTCGAGGCGCATGGCAGTCCACCCAGCTTTTGCCGCCACACACGCCAGTGGAAGCCCTAGCACACGTGCAGCTCCTCCTCGATTTTCCTCCCGCCGCGGAGAAGCTCGACGAATGGAGGGCCACCATCCGGAGCCTCATCGGCATCGCCAACAATGATGAGTTGCGGCCGGCGGGACCCGTAGGCCGATGCTCCGTCGGGCCACCACATGCCAGCGGAGGCCGGGCCGGAGGCGATGCGGCCATGGTGCACTCCCCTCCTCCATCGCGACCACCGCGGGTGTCGGTCCGTTCTGATGATGCTCGTGATGATATATCCATACCATCGTCCGACCCGCGAACCCACCGCGACCAACGCCAAGTACTTCGGGAGCGAGTTCATGAAGACGCTTGAACCACCATCGAGCGTGGGCGTGACGCGCGCCACCAGTCAGAAAGGCGGGCAGGGCCCACTACGTACCACCCAGCACCGGGAGGCTATGGTGGCCTACCTTACGAGGTAGGTTGCCGGCCTTCACCCGTGAGCTGCGGCAGTTCCAGTGGCCCTCCCACCGCATGTTCAAGCCCGACATTGGCAAAAAGTACAACGGCAAGACTCACCCATCGGAGTTCCTCACCATCTACACCATCGCGATGCAAGCCACTAGGGCCCGTGACGACAAGGTGCTTGCCAATTACTTTCCGTTGGCACACAAGCCCAATGTTATGTCATGGTTGATGCACTTGCCGGTAGACTCCATTTCTTCTTGGGCGGATCTGTGTCATGAGTTTGTTGGCGCCTTTACCGGAGGCCAGCAAGCTCATGGCTAGGTGAGTGATATGCATATCATCCCCCAGAAGGAAGGAGAAAACTTGCACAAGTACATCCAAAGGTTCAGCCGAGTGCAGTACAACATCCCCGACGTTCATCCTACCACCGTGATCAGTGCATTCCATCAGAATGTGCGCAATCGTAAGATGCGTGAAGAGCTGGCGGTGAACAAGGTCAAAGATGTGGCCGAACTTTATGTTCTGGCCGATCGGTGCGCTCGCGCCGAAGAGGGAAGGAAGTACCCCGGTGAAGACGTTGGCGCGGAAACCGACTCCACGGATGATACCGCCACCCCGGCGAAGAAGGGCCGACGCTGTAACAGGAAGTGCAGGAGCAAGACCGTGCTTGCCGTCGAGGGATCCGATGATACCGGCGCCACCAAGAAACCCAAGGCGAGTAACCCCGGCAAGGAGGTTGCCGGGTGTGCCGCTTGCCGGGCCTTGGCGACTGCCGATAAGCCAGGGGGCTCCGACCAGTAGTATTGCAAGATCCATCACACCAAAGGCCACGATCTCCAGAACTGCCGGCAAGTAGAGCTGCTCGCTGAGAAGAAGAAAGCCGAATACGAACGGCGGGACAAGGAGAAAGGCCAAGAAGGTGCCGAAGGATCCGGCAAGAAACGTGCTGGCCAAGGGGGCCGCCGCGGCAAGGACAATCAGCAGGAGAGGCCCCCCGGGACCGTGACAAGAAGCAGTAAGACGATGATCATGATGAGGACGATGAGTCCGGCGACCACGAGTTTCAGAAAGCCACAGAAGCCATGTGCGTCGATGGTGGCACCTCGCTGCATACATCGCATCGCTAGCTCAAGCAGTGGGCGCGTGAGATCACAGCGGTGGAGCCGTCGATCGACGCACGGAAGCTGCCAAGGTGGTCCAGCACGCCTATCATCTTCAACACCGAGGACCACCCTGACCGCACTACCGCAGTCGGGTGCTTGCCATTGTTGGTCTCACCAACAATCTGCGACCTCAAGGTAACGAAGATGCTGGTTGATGGTAGGGCCGGTCTGAACTTGATCTCGCCCATTGTGATCAACAGGCTGCAAATCCCTAATGGAGACCTCGAGGAGATGGGCACGTTCCAAGGGGTCAACCCGGGGAGGAGCCAGCCAAAAGGAAAGGTCACGCTGCCCGTGACGTTCGGAGCTGAGCTGAACCACACGACGGAGAGGATTGTCATCGATGTAGCCGAGATCCCCTTGCCCTACAACGGGATCCTCGTCCGCCCGACACTTTCCGAGTTCATGGCAGCTTCACATAACACCTACAACATGATGAAGATGCCCGGGCCGATGAACATCATCACCGCCCCCACTGACAAGAAAGATGTGTTGATTTGCGCTGACCAACTCTACCGGGAAGCAGTTGCAGCAGCTGCCACCAAGGCACCTGCTCCTGCCGACGGAGCCCGGGAGGGAAGAAGACCGACGAGACCCCTCGCACCTACTCCGGCAAGCGCACCTCTTTGGGGTGCTGCGCTCCCGTTGAGAACGTGCCAGAGAGCTCCGCCAGCAAGAGCAAGAAGTCCAGGGCTGCATCACCAGAGACCAAGAAGGTGCCCATCAAGGAGGACGGCACGGGGGGAGCTTTTACCATAAGCTCCATGATACGTCTCCAATGTATCTATAATTTTTTATTGTTCCATGCTATTATATTACCCCTTTTGGATGTTTATGGGCTTTATTTTACACATTTATATCATTTTTGGGACTAACCTACTAACTGGAGGCCCAGCCCATATTGCTGTTTTTTTGCCTATTTCAGTATTTCGAAGAAAAAGGAATATCAAACGGAGTCAAAACGGAATGAAACCTTCAGGAGCGTGATTTTTGGAACGAACGTGATCTAGAGGACTTGGAGTGCAAGCCAAGAAGCTGCCGAGGCTCCCACGAGATAGAAGGGCGCCCCCCTGTAGGGCGCGCCCCCTGTCTCGTGGGCCCCTCGGGCGGCCACCGACGTACTTCTTCCTCCTATATATACCTATGTACCCTGAAAACATCCAGGAGCAGGACGAAACACAATTTCCACCACCGTAACCTTCTGTATCCATGACATCTCATCTTGGAGCCTTCGCCGGCACTTTGCCGGAGGGGGAATCGACCATGGAGGGCCTCTACATCAACATCCTTGCCCCTCCGATGAGCTGTGAGTAGTTTACCACAGACCTACGGGTCCATAGTTATTAGCTAGATGGCTTCTTCTCTCTTTTTGGATCTCAATACAATGTTCTCCCCCTCTCTTGTGGAGATCTATTCGGTGTAAACTCCTTTTGCAGTGTGTTTGTCGAGATCCGATGAATTGTGGGTTTATGATCAAGTTTATCTATGAATAATATTTGAATCTTCTCTGAATCTTTTATGTATGATTGAGTTATCTTTGCAAGTCTATTCGAATTATCAGTTTGGTTTGGCCTACTAGATTCATCTTTCTTGCCATGGGAGAAGTGCTTAGCTATGGGTTCAATCTTGCGGTGTCCTTACCCAGTGACAGAAAGGGTTGCAAGGCACGTATTGTATTGTTGCCATCGAGGATAACAAGATGGGGTTTATATCATATTGCTTGAGTTTATCCCTCTACATCATGTCATCTTGCTTAATGCGTTACTCTATTCTTATCAACTTAATACTCTAGATGCAGGCAGGAGTCGGTCGATGTGTGGAGTAATAGTAGTAGATGCAGGCAGGAGTCGGTCTACTTGTTATGGACGTGATGCCTATATACATGATCATGCCTAGATAATCTCATAACTATGCGCTTTTCTATCAATTGCTCGACAGTAATTTGTTCACCCACGTAATACTTATGCTATCTTGAGAGAAGCCAGTAGTGAGACCTATGGCCCCTGGGTCTATCTCTTATCATATTTGCTTTCAATCTACTTTTATTTGCATCTTTACTTTTTGCACCTATCTTATAAAATACCAAAAATATATTTATCTTATCTTACTATCTTTGTTAGATCTCACTTTCGCAAGTGGCCGTGAAGGGATTGACAACCCCTTTATCGCGTTGGTTGCGAGTTCTCATTTTTTTTTGTGTAGGTGCGTGGGACTTTTGTGGAGCCTCCTACTGGATTGATACCTTGGTTCTCAAAAACTGAGGGAAATACTTACGATACTATTGCTGCATCACCCTCTCCTCTTCGAGGAAAACCAACGCAAGCTCAAGACGTAGCAAGAAGGATTTCTGGCGCCGTTGCCGGGGAGGTCTTTGCTCAAGTCAAGACATACCAAGTACCCATCACAAACCCATCTCCCTCGCATTTACATTATTTGCCATTTGCCTCTCATTTTCCTCTCCCCCACTTCACCCTTGCCGTTTTATTCGCCCTCTCTTTCCCAATCTCCTCTTCTATTTTTCGCTTGCATTTTTCTGTTTGCTTGTGTGCCTATTTGTCCTTATGGCTTCGCCTAAGGGTCCTGACCACCTTCTCAGAAGGATGGAAGAGATTGAATCAAATATTAGAAGCTTTAAGAATTTGCAATTTGAGCATAATAATTTCTTTAGAAAAGTGCTTAAGGAACAAAAAGTTTTTTTTTGGGTTTTATGAACAAAGAGCTTGATGATATGAATAAAGAATTTTATGGTGTTAATGCTCAAATTACCCGTCTTGAAAATTTCTGATAAGCAAGCCACCTTAGTCAATAAGATGGCCGCTAAACCACAAAAGTTAGATGAAAATAATGATGAAGATCTTAAAGTTATTGATTCGTCTCCTATTATATCTATGTTTTGCAATATGTATTTTGATGATCATGGGACTGATGATGAATCAACTTTGCCTAGAAGGCGTCCCAAGAATTCGGAGTCTTTAGATCTTGATGCTAAATTTGGTAAAAGTGAGATTGGAGAGTCCTCAACTTCTAATAACATTGAACCTACTATCTTGGATTTCAAGGAATTTGATTATGATAATTGCTCTTTAAAAGGTTGTATTTCTTTGTTGCAATCTGTTGTTAATTCTCCCCATTCTTATAGTCAAAATAAAGCTTTTACCAAACATATCGTTGATGCCTTAATGCAATCTTATGATGAAAAACTTAATTTGAAAGTTTCTATACCTAGAAAACTTAATGATGAGTGGGAACCAACTATAAAGATTAGAATTAAAGATTATGAGTGTTTTGCTTTGTGTGATTTGGGTGCTAGTGTTTCCACGATTCCGAAAACTTTATGTGATATTCTAGGTTTCCATGATCTTGATGATTGCTCTTTAAATTTGGACCTTGCGTATTCCACCACTAAAAAGCCAATGGGAAGTATCAACGATGTTATCATTGTTGCAAATAGAAATTTGGTGCCCGTGGATTTTATCGTTCTTGATATAGATTGCAATCTTTCTTGCCCTATTATTCTTGGTAGACCTTTCCTTAGAACGATTGGCGCGATTATTGATATCAAGGAAGGGAATATTAGATTCCAATTTCCGTTGAAGAAAGGCATGGAGCACTTTCCAAGAAAGGAAGTCAAATTACCTTATGAATCTATCATGCGGGCTACTTATGAATTTAGTGCCAAAGATGGCACTCCTTAGATCTATCTTCGCTTTTATGCCTAGCTAGGGGCGTTTAGCGATAGCGCTAGTTGGGAGGCAACCCAATTTTCTTTATGTTTTTTTGTTTTTGCTCCTGTTTAGTAATAAGTCTTGCATCTACCTTCTGTTTAGATGTGTTTTTATCTTTTAATTAGTGTTTGTGCCAAGTAGAACCTATAGGATAACCTACGATGATAGTTGATTTGATTCTCCTGAAAAACAGAAACTTTGCACGCACGAATATAATTTTGTTAAATCACAGAAACGTGCTTTTGTGTTGAATATTTTTTCTGATGTTTAATAAACAAATTGTCCAGGACTTCCTATTTTGGTAGGATTTTTAGAGTTCCAGAAGTTTGTGTTAGTTACAGATTGCTACAGACTGTTCTGTTTTTGACAGATTCTGTTTTTCGTGTGTTGTTTGCTTATTTTGATGCATCTATGGCTAGTAAAATAGTTTATGAACCATATAGAAGTTGGAATACAGTAGGTTTAACACCAAATTAAATAAAGAATGAGTTCATTGCAGTACCTTATGTGGTGGTTTGTTTTCTTTCACTAACGGAGCTTATAAGAATTCCTGTTGTGTTTTGTGTTGTGAAGTTTTCAAGTTTGGGTTAAAGCTTTTATGGACTATGGAATAAAGGGTGGCAAGAGCCTAATCTTGGGGATGCCCAAGGCACCCCAAGATACTCAAGAATATCCAAAAGCCTAAGCTTGGGGATGCCCCGGGAAGGCATCCCCTCTTTCGTCTTCGTTCATTGGTAACTTTACTTGGAGCTATATTTTTATTCGCCACATGATATGTGTTTTGCTTGGAGCGTCGTGTATTATATTAGTCTTTGCTTTTTAGTTTATCACAATCATCCTTGCTGTACACACCTTTTTGGGAGAAGCCTATTTGTTTAGAATTTGCTAGAATACTCTATGTGCTTCACTTATATCTTTTGAGCTTGATAGTTTTTGCTCTAGTTCTTCACTTATATCTTTTAGAGCACGGTGGTGTCTTAATTTTGAAGAAATTACTAGTCTGTCATGCTTCACTTATATTATTTTGAGAGTCTTTTAGAACAGCATGCTATTTGCTATGGTTATAAAATTGGTCCTAGAATGGTAGGCATCCAAGTTGGGTATAATAAAAACTATCATAGGAAGTGAATTGGATGCTATGATCAATTTGATACTTGATAATTGTTTTGAGATATGGAGGTAGTGATATTAAAGTCATGCTAGTTGGGTGATTATGAATTTAAAGAATGCTTGTGTTGAAGTTAGCAAGTCCTGTAGCATGCACGTATGGTTAAAGTTGTGTAACAAATTTAAAACATGAAGTGTACCTGGCTTGTGCATCATTATGAGTGGCGGTCAGGGACGAGCGATGGTCTTTTCCTACCAATCTATCCCCCTAGGAGCATGCGTGTAGTACATGGTTTTTGATGTCTTCTAATTTTTTTGCAATAAGTATATGATTTCTTTTGACTAATGTTGAGTCCATGGATTATACGCACTTTTATCTTTCTGCCTTTGCTAGCCTCTTTGATACCGTGCATTGCCCTTTCTCACCTTGAGAGTTGGTGCAAACTTCGCCGGTGCATCCAAACCCCATGATACGATACTCTCTATCACACATAAACCTCCCTATATCTTCCTCAAAACAGCCACCATACCTACCTATTATGGCATTTCCTTAGCCATTCCGAGATATATTGCCATGCAACTTTCCACCGTTCCGTTTATCATCATCATGACATACTTTACTTTTGTAATATTGCCATTGCATGATCATGTAGTTGACATCGTATTTGTGGCAAAGCCACCATGCATTATTTTTCATACATGTCACTCTTGATTCACTGCATCATCCCAGTACACCGCTAGAGGCATTCATATAGAGTCATATCTTGTTCTAGTTTCGAGTTGTAATTCTTTTGTTGTAATCAATAGAAGTGTGAGGATCATCATTATTAGAACATTGCCCAAAGAATAAAAATTAAAAAAAATAAGAAAGGCCAAAAATAAAAAAGAAAGAAAGGCCCAAAGAAAAAAAAGAAAAAAAAGAAAAGAAAAAAAAGAAAATAAATAAAGAAAAAGGGAAATGTTACTATCTCTTTTTCCACACTTGTGCTTTAAAGTAGCACCTTGTTCTTCATGTAGTGAGTCTCATATATTGTGCTTCAAAGTAGCACCATGTTTTTCATATAGTGAGTCTCATAAGTTGTCTTTTTCATACTAGTGGGAATTTTTCATTATAGAACTTGGCTTGTATATTCCTATGATGGGCTTCCTCAAATGCCCTAGGTCTTCGTGAGCAAGCAAGTTGGATGCACACCCACTAGTTTTCTTTTGTTGAGCATTCATTTATAGCTCTAGTGCATCCGTTGCATGGCAATCCCTACTCCTCATGTTGACATCAATTGATGGGCATCTCCATAGCCCATTGATTATCCTCGTCAATGTGAGATTTTCTCCTTTTTTGTCTTCTCCACACAATCCCCATCATCGTATTCTATTCCACCCATAGTGCTATATCCATGGCTCACGCTCATGTATTGCGTGAAGGTTGAAAAAGTTTGAGATTATTTAAGTATGAAACAATTGCTTGGCTTGTCATCGGGGTATAGAAGTTGGGAACATCTTTGTGTGACGAAAATGAAGCATAGCCTAACTATATGACTTTGTAGGGATGAACTTTCTTTTGCCATGTTATTTTGAGAAGACATGATTACTTTGATTAGTATGCTTGAAGTGTTACTATTTCTTTTATCAATATGAACTTTTATTTTGAATCATTTGGATCTGAATATTCATGCCACAATAAAGAAAATTACATTATGAATTATGCTAGGTAGCATTCCACATCAAAAATTCTCTTTTTATCATTTACCTACTCGAGGACGAGCAGGAATTAAGCTTGGGGATGTTTGATACGTCTCCAACGTATCTATAATTTTTGATTGTTCCATGCTATTATATTACCCCTTTTGGATGTTTATGGGCTTTATTTTACACAATTATATCATTTTTGGGACTAACCTACTAACCGGAGGCCCAGCCCATATTGCTGTTTTTTTGCCTATTTCAGTATTTCGAAGAAAAGGAATATCAAACGGAGTCCAAACGGAATGAAACCTTCGGGAGCGTGATTTTTGGAACGAACGTGATCTAGAGGACTTGGAGTGCAAGCCAAGAAGCTGCCGAGGCTCCCATGAGATAGGAGGGCTGTAACGCCCTCGATGCGGCTATATCTCCCACGTGTCGAAGCACGGCTTAGAGGCATAACCGCATTGAAAGCAATGTCGCAAGTGAGGTAATCTTCACACCACCCATGTAATACATAAGGGAAAGAGATACATAGTTGGCTTACAATCGCCACTTCACACCATTACATGAATAAAGCATTACATCAATCAGATACAATCAATGTCCGACTACGGAACCAAAATAAAAGAAGAACCACAAATGCGACAAAAGGCCCCCCGATCGACCCCAACTGGGCTCCACTACTGATCAACTAACACGAAACCACATAACAGACAAGATCTTCATCGAGCTCCTCCTAAGCTTGGTTGCGTCAACTGCACAAACTCATCGGCACCTGCAAACTGGTTTTGGAAGTATCTGTGAGCCACAGGGACTCAGCAATCTCGCACCCGCGAGATCAAGACTATTTAAGCTTATAGGAAGGATGGAGTAATGAGGTGGAGCTGCAGCAAGCGACTAGCATATATGGTGGCTAACATACGCAAATGAGAGCGAGAAGAGAAGGCAAAGCACGGTTGATAAAAGTATGATCAAGAAGTGATCCTGGACTACCTACGTCAAGCATAACTCCAACAACCGTGTTCACTTCCCGGACTCCGCCGGAAAGAGACCATCACGGTTACACACACGGTTGATGTATTTTAATTTAGGTCAACTTCGGGTTTTCTACAACCGGACGTTAACAAATTCCCATCTGCCCATAACCGCGGGCACGGCTTTCGAAAGTTCAATCCCTGCAGGGGTGTCCCAACTTAGCCCATGACAAGCTCTCACGGTCAACGAAGGAATAGACCTCCACCCGAGACGTTCCGATCAGACTCGGTATCCCGGTACAACAAGACATTTCGACAGGGTAAAACTAAACCAGCAACACCGCCCGAATGTGCCGACAAATCCCGATAGGAGCTGCACATATCTCTTTCTCAGGGCACACTCAGATTGTCCTAGGTACGGGCAAGCCAGCCCAGAGTTGCCCCTGGTAGCCACCGGTAGCTGACAGGTGGACCAACACTCAGAGGAGCACTGGCCCGGGGGGGTAAAAATGATGATGACCCTTGGGCGCGCGACCCCCAAGGGAAAAAAGGCTAGGTGGCAAATGGTAAAACCAATGTTGGGCATTGCTGGAGAAGCTTTACTTAAGGTGAACTGTCAAGGGGTTCCCATTATAGCCCAACCGCGTAAGGGACGCAAAAATCCGGGAACATAACACCGATATGACGGAAACTAGGGCGGCAAGAGTGGAACAAAACACCAGGCATAAGGCCGAGCCTTCCACCCTTTACCAAGTATATAGATGCATTAATTAAATAAGATATATTGTGATATCCCAACAAGTAAACATGTTCCAACAAGGAACATCATCTCCATGTTCCAACAAGGAACAAACTTCAATCTTCACCTGCAACTAACAACGCTATAAGAGGGGCTGAGCAAAGCGGTAACATAGCCAAACAACGGTTTGCTAGGACATTGGTGGGTTAGAGGCTGAACATGGCAATTTGGGTGGCTGACAAGCAAGTGGTAGGCATCATAGCAATGGCATAGCAAAAGAGCGAGAAAACTAGCATAGCAAAGATAGTAGTGATTTCGAGGGTATGGTCATCTTGCCTGAAATCCCGCAAGGAAGAAGAACGAGTCCATGAAGAAGACAAACGGACGTAGACGAACGAATCCTCACAACTCCGGAACGAAACCGAAGCTAACGAGGGAAGCAACCCGGAAAGAAACAAACAACATGGTAAACAACCAGCACATCAACATGGCATGATGCACAATCAAGTATGATGCATGTCCGGTTTAATGAGGCATGGCATGGCAAAGTGCAACAAACAACACTACAAATTAAGTGGAGCTCAATACGCAACGAGTTGCATATTGACAAAACACCACAACAAGTTATTTAGTTTGATATCGTTTATGTACTCAACAATATTAAATGTTGGTTAACATGGCAAGAGGGTGAAGCAAAGTAAAACTACCTATCTAGTCAAGTTTAAATGAGGCCGGGAGCAACGAACAACAATTCCGGAAACTCCTCATGAGCATAAATTAGGTTTGGTACTGTTCTGCCCTAAACAATATTTTAGAGTTGTTAAACATGCAAGATGATGCCACCATGTTAAACTAGGCAAAATTCTACCCCATTTACATATAAAGTTTATTAAAATCGGAGCTACGGTTATTTAGTTATGAATTAAAGCATTTTAGCATGGCATAGGAGTAAATTAATGCAAACAACATTTTAAGCATTTTAGCATGGGATGAAAATGGCATATTATTAATCTAGATGAAAAACTAAGCATTTTACATATATAAAGTTTTTACATATGATGCACAAATTATGAGTTATTATATGCATGAAGTGCAAGGGGGTTTCTGCAAATCTGTAATCTCTGGAATATTAGACAAAATCGCAGGACGAGAAAAAAAACATGATCGGGCTGAAACTGGGCAAGCCCAACAGAGAAAAAAAAATAGAGGAGGGGGCGCTGGGGGTCGGCTCACCCCTGGGCTGCGGCCCGTGAAGGAGGAGGAGGCGGGCTGGTGGGAGATGGGCCACCGGAGCTGGCGGGCGGCCCAGCAGGGAGGAGAGGCTGGCGCTGGGCCTTGACGCGCTGCGGCCTGGAGGCGGTGGGAGATGGGCCGGATTGGAGGAGGTTGGCCCAGGCGAGCGAGGCCCTCGTGCTCCCGCCCGAGCACGAGGCCATGGCGGCGATAGGTGGCGCAGGGACGCCGGCGGGAAGGTTGGAAGGCGCGGGGAGGTTCCGGGATGGCGCTGCTGCAGCGGATCCGGACGGATCTGGCCGCGGGGGCTCCGTTCCCGGCGACGGCGAGGTCCACCGACGTCGAGCGGAGCTTCACGAGGCGGCGGCGGCAGATCCTACGGGGAGAAGAGAGAGAGCGAGGTGAGGGAGAGATCGGGCCAGAGAAGGAAGGAGGAGACGGGCGCGGAGGCCGGTGACCTGATGCAGGCGGCGGATGGCGAGGCAGAGGACGGGCGGCGGCGTGCTCCGGTCGCCGGAGTTGGTCGCCGGCGACGGCGCGAAGGCGGCGGCGCAGATCGGGCAAGACGGGTTCGGGCGGCGAGGTTGCGGGCTCCCTCGGGCCCGGCGCGGCCCGGGACGGGTCCGATCTGGGCTTCACGGGGCCCGGCGGCGAAGTGGGCGCGGGTGGACAAGTGGCGCCCCGGGACTGGCTGCGGGCGCGGAGGAGGTGACGTGGCGGCCTCCGATTCATCGGAGCGACGTGGAGGCTGGACGTGTCCGGCGCGGGCGGACGCGTCCGGCGGCGCGAGGTGGGAGAGGGCTAGGGTTGGACTGCGGGAATTTCGGGGAGGAAGACATATATATAGGTAGAGGGAGCTAGGAGAGTCCAAATGAGGAGCGGTTTTCGGCCACGCGATCGTGATCGAACGACCGAGAGCATGGAGGGGAGTTAGATGGGTTTTGGTTCAAAATGGAAGGGTGTTGGGCTGCAACACACACGAGGCCTTCTCGGTCCCTCGGTTAACCGTTGGAGTATCAAACGAAGTCCAAATGGTACGAAACTTGACAGGCGGTCTATCGGTAGTAAACTAAGGCCGCATGACAAGTCTCGGTCCAATCCGGAAATATTTAATCCCCACACAAGAAAGAAAGGTAGAAATGACCACCGAAGGAGAACGGAACGCCGGATTGCAAAACAGACAACGGGGAAATGCTCGGATGCATGAGACGAACACGTATGCAAATGAAATGCGCATGATGACATGATATGCAAAGCATGACACGCAAGCAATGACAAGGCAACAACGGCGAATAACTGAACGACACCTGGCACATCGGTCTCGGGGCGTTACAACACTCCACCACTACGAGAGGATCTCGTCCCGAGATCTAGAATGGCACCGGAGGGAAAACGGAGGAGAAAGAGAATAGGTAAAACTAAGTTGCTTCTTTGACCAATGAGTGAAACCAAAGAACCTTGAGAGGTTGAACAAATTGAAAGAAAGAATACAAAGGAGATGAACGAGATTGCAAACAATCCATTAGAAAAAAAAGGAACAAGGAACATTACGAGAACTTGAAGGTTGCAAAGACATGAATCAAGAGTTTAATGGACAAGATAGAATTCGAAACCACTCCGGTTAAAACAAGATGAGAGGGGAAGAATTCGGGCAGTACTCCGGTTGAACATGGAAGGAATAGAACATGAACTTGAGAAGATGGGATGTTACTTGATGAAATCAACAACACACTGCCTCCGGAACTATTGAAAGAATGGCACAATGGGTAAGAAGGATTTCAGACAGCTCTCCAGTTGAGGAAGGAGGGAAAACTTGATAAGATTAGAGAACTCGAATGAAAACACGACACTCCGGTTAAATGGATAAGCAAGAAAAGAACACGATCCTCACGAATCGAGATGGTGAGTGAAAAGAGCAACGTCACAATGCCTCCGAAAGAAATAATAGAAGATATATCATTGGAATAACAGAATGGAGAAGAAAATGCCAACTTCTGCCACAAATGAGTTTGGAAAGCATCCTTGCAAAGAAGAATTGAACGGAGTTGTTGGAAAATCAACAACGAAAAGCACAAGCTTGTAGTGGGCTTATGGAAAACATCTCAAAATTATGAGGTGACAACCGGCCACTAACGGGAAAAAAATTGCTTGCTTGAGATCAACGAAGAGATGAAAACTTCTTCCACCAAGATGATAAAGAGATAACTTGGATCATTGGCAAGCACCACAAATAGCAACATTCCCAATGGAAGGCTTTTAGGTGAAATATGACACAAGATAACTCCAACAACGAGGTTGATGGATTTAAAAATAACTCATTCTTAACAACATGTGAATCATGGAACATGAACTCAAATTATCAAGAATGACATAATACCACCTCCAAATATGGTAGAAAGAATTGCACTCCTGATTACCATATGAAGAAAGCTTGAGCTCCTTAGGAAAGAATCTCGATGAAAACTTTGAGAAGGGAATTAAATCCTTGATGAACCATCATGTAGAACCTCCATGAAGAACTCCGGTAAACAAAAGGAATGAAAAGAAAAAGAAATTGAAAACACAAGGTGAGTCCTTGCAATGATTTAGATGGATCTCCGTGATAATTAGAGCTTGGAACTCCGGGAAAAAGAGAAGATGAAACAAATGAAACCGAGAATTTTACGGGCCTCCGGAATAAAGAATTAATCACTTGGATGAACAAGAATAAGAATTATGTTATGCTTATCCTTCACCAATTAAATTGACGACAATCAACGGATTTGGCATACTACTTATTCTCGTAGAAAGGATTAAAAGAGATATAGCGTAAACTTGAGAAGGTCTTCAACGAACCACCGGTAGGATTGGAACAACAAATGAATTGATATGATGAACAAGGAAGAGAGATCTTGAAAGAACCATCGTAAGAATTGAAAAGAACGAATAAAAGATAACGAATCACCGGAAGAATTTGCAAATGAACGAGGATGCTTGAGAGGATTTAGATACATGAGAACAAAGAGATCAAGAACTGATTAGAGGATATTCGATAGATGCATTGGCAAGATAGGAGAATGATAACTGACGGCTGAGAATGAATAAACCTGAATTGATGGACTCCGGATGACAAACTGAGAAGACTCTTGAATATCTCCTGATGGGTGAAAAATATTCTCACAATCGAAAACAATTATGAGAGGATGGCAACAAGCTAGCATCATGAATCTTGAAGAGAATAGAGCAAGATTAAAGAGAAACTCTTCTTCGGTCTTCAAAATGACGAGAAACATCACCAAGAATTATTTAGACACTCCGGAAGAATCAAAATGAAGAGGTTGAGCCAACGATGAAAAGAATTGTGAAAGATCTAGGAGAAATACATATGACTGATGATGAATCATTCTTACGTCAAACTTCGAAAAGAATTTTTAAGGACATCTCCGGGAGAATTAGAAGAGTCAGGTAAGATCCTGGGAAAAGACCTGTGGGTTAGGGCCCACTCAAAAGAACACCGTTGAAAAGATTTAAAAGAGATGTTGCACCGGTTGAGTTAAATGGCTTGAATGAGGGAACATCCTCGAAAGAACTTGAACGAAAGTAGAGTGGAAACACGAATCTTCGAGATATCTTGAGCACTCCAGAACAATTGAATAGCGAGAAATGAATGAATATGAGGAGCATCGGCATGGGATAGCATTTGAACGAGGATAAGGATATGATCAACACCGAAAGCTTGAGGTAAATCCACCGGAGAAGAAAACGAGAATGAAGAGTGATGAACTTGGAGCTCCATTAGAATCTTCATGAGAATCACCGGATAAGAACATTGACGGAAAAGAATGGAGAAACTTCCCATCAATAAAATGGATACTTGAAGAAGAAATCTTAGTCCTTGAAGAAAAACAAAAGGGAGGGAGGGTGGGAAAAACAAAGGCAACTTGGAGACGGATGAAACAAACACCGTTGAGAAGAAGTGATAAATGATCTTGCAAATGTTGACGTGAACGGATCCACTTGAGGAGAGACACACCGGTTAAAAAAAAGGATTGACAAGACAGACTCGATGATCAAGAAGAATTGGTATTCACATCGGAGTATGAGAACACCATTTCGGAAAGGTATGGAATCAACACTTGACATTGAAGCAACTCGAATACCACAACTCAAAACAAAAACAAAGGACTGGCTTGCAGAATAAGCCGGAACAAACATATGATAGAGATTCCGTTCGAAGTTTTCGTGGTGGGGCCCACACGGGCTCGAGTGTACAGCACCATCATGTACAAGGCAGTGCACATGACATACGAAGCGTCCCCGAGTCGGCATAGCCAAGGACTCTTTAAGACACAACGAGACCACTGTAAAATCGACCGTGAATAGGCGGACCACTAGACGTCGAACCCCAATTTCATATCATACATCTGTCGAAAAGATATCCTAAGAGCTACTTGAATTCCCACCTATGAAACTCCCGAAATTTTCCGGTTATGCAATCAGGTGTTGGGGATACAGGGGAAGCATAATATCTCACCCAAAACTAGCAAATCCTACATCCAGCTGTATCCATCCTTCAACACATAACCAAGAAACCTTCGGAAATCGTCTACCTCAACCTTCAAAAAGCATCCGTTATACAAGTCATGGCAATACTCCCATACTCACCTCAGTACTGGGTTATCGGGGTTATCTCACCAACAACTGCATAAAAGAGATTTTCGATGTCGGCGTACTAAACTCAGGTATTCCAGAATTGCAACGATAAAATTATGATGACAACACCTCAGAGCTCAACTCCCCGGGACACTTCCACTAAACCCCTGACAGGAGGCACCAAGACAATGTTCTCATCATAAAACCATCGGAACGATTCCAAGATACCCGCGTGATCCTAAAAAAAATTTAATGAAATTTAAGAAGAGAAGAGTCAAAACTCTACGTCAGGATGCCTTACCAGAGCGATGAAGAGACTGGGGAGTAAAAAGAATTCCTAACTCTCCGATATATATAATCCTAAATGACTCAAAATATTTTTTTTCTAGACTCAAACTCGGCCGCTAAAAACGATCAAGCAATGGGGCTCCTAAGGTCGGGGATGGCTCTGATACCAACTTGTAACGCCCTCGATGCGGCTATATCTCCCACGTGTCGAAGCACGGCTTAGAGGCATAACCGCATTGAAAGCAATGTCGCAAGTGAGGTAATCTTCACACCACCCATGTAATACATAAGGGAAAGAGATACATAGTTGGCTTACAATCGCCACTTCACACCATTACATGAATAAAGCATTACATCAATCAGATACAATCAATGTCCGACTACGGAACCAAAATAAAAGAAGAACCACAAATGCGACAAAAGGCCCCCCGATCGACCCCAACTGGGCTCCACTACTGATCAACTAACACGAAACCACATAACGGACAAGATCTTCATCGAGCTCCTCCTGAGCTTGGTTGCGTCAACTGCACAAACTCATCGGCACCTGCAAACTGGTTTTGGAAGTATCTGTGAGCCACAAGGACTCAGCAATCTCGCACCCGCGAGATCAAGACTATTTAAGCTTATAGGAAGGATGGAGTAATGAGGTGGAGCTGCAGCAAGCGACTAGCATATATGGTGGCTAACATACGCAAATGAGAGCGAGAAGAGAAGGAAAAGCACGGTCGATAAAAGTATGATCAAGAAGTGATCCTGGACTACCTACGTCAAGCATAACTCCAACAATCGTGTTCACTTCCCGGACTCCGCCGGAAAGAGACCATCACGGTTACACACACGGTTGATGTATTTTAATTTAGGTCAACTTCGGGTTTTCTACAACCGGACGTTAACAAATTCCCATCTGCCCATAACCGCGGGCACGGCTTTCGAAAGTTCAATCCCTGCAGGGGTGTCCCAACTTAGCCCATGACAAGCTCTCACGGTCAACGAAGGAATAGACCTCCACCCGAGACGTTCCGATCAGACTCGGTATCCCGGTACAACAAGACATTTCGACAGGGTAAAACTAAACCAGCAACACCGCCCGAATGTGCCGACAAATCCCGATAGGAGCTGCACATATCTCTTTCTCAGGGCACACTCAGATTGTCCTAGGTACGGGCAAGCCAGCCCAGAGTTGCCCCTGGTAGCCACCGGTAGCTGACAGGTGGACCAACACTCAAAGGAGCACTGGCCCGGGGGGGTAAAAATGATGATGACCCTTGGGCGCGCGACCCCCAAGGGAAAAAAAGGCTAGGTGGCAAATGGTAAAACCAATGTTGGGCATTGCTGGAGAAGCTTTACTTAAGGCGAACTGTCAAGGGGTTCCCATTATAGCCCAACCGCGTAAGGGACGCAAAAATCCGGGAACATAACACCGATATGACGGAAACTAGGGCGGCAAGAGTGGAACAAAACACCAGGCATAAGGCCGAGCCTTCCACCCTTTACCAAGTATATAGATGCATTAATTAAATAAGATATATTGTGATATCCCAACAAGTAAACATGTTCCAACAAGGAACATCATCTCCATGTTCCAACAAGGAACAAACTTCAATCTTCACCTGCAACTAACAACGCTATAAGAGGGGCTGAGCAAAGCGGTAACATAGCCAAACAACGGTTTGCTAGGACATTGGTGGGTTAGAGGCTGAACATGGCAATTTGGGTGGCTGACAAGCAAGTGGTAGGCATCGTAGCAATGGCATAGCAAAAGAGCGAGCAAACTAGCATAGCAAAGATAGTAGTGATTTCGAGGGTATGGTCATCTTGCCTGAAATCCCGCAAGGAAGAAGAACGAGTCCATGAAGAAGACAAACGGATGTAGACGAACGAATCCTCACAACTCCGGAACGAAACCGAAGCTAACGAGGGAAGCAACCCGGAAAGAAACAAACAACATGGTAAACAACCAGCACATCAACATGGCATGATGCACAATCAAGTATGATGCATGTCCGGTTTAATGAGGCATGGCATGGCAAAGTGCAACAAACAACACTACAAATTAAGTGGAGCTCAATACGCAACGAGTTGCATATTGACAAAACACCACAACAAGTTATTTAGTTTGATCTTGTTTATGTACTCAACAATATTAAATGTTGGTTAACATGGCAAGAGGGTGAAGCAAAGTAAAACTACCTATCTAGTCAAGTTTAAATGAGGCCGGGAGCAACGAACAACAATTCCAGAAACTCCTCATGAGCATAAATTAGGTTTGGTACTGTTCTGCCCTAAACAATATTTTAGAGTTGTTAAACATGCAAGATGATGCCACCATGTTAAACTAGGCAAAATTCTACCCCATTTACATATAAAGTTTATTAAAATCGGAGCTACGGTTATTTAGTTATGAATTAAAGCATTTTAGCATGGCATAGGAGTAAATTAATGCAAAAAACATTTTAAGCATTTTAGCATGGGATGAAAATGGCATATTATTAATCTAGATGAAAAACTAAGCATTTTACATATATAAAGTTTTTACATATGATGCACAGATTATGAGTTATTATATGCATGAAGTGCAAGGGGGTTTC
Organism: Triticum dicoccoides; assembly: GCF_002162155.2. Taxonomy (NCBI): domain Eukaryota; kingdom Viridiplantae; phylum Streptophyta; class Magnoliopsida; order Poales; family Poaceae; genus Triticum; species Triticum dicoccoides. The sequence goes on from NC_041391.1 coordinate 246,132,334, forward strand.
TGCAAATCTGTAATCTCTGGAATATTAGACAAAATCGCAGGACGAGAAAAAAAACATGATCGGGCTGAAACTGGGCAAGCCCAACAGAGAAAAAAAAATAGAGGAGGGGGCGCTGGGGGTCGGCTCACCCCTGGGCTGCGGCCCGTGAAGGAGGAGGAGGCGGGCTGGTGGGAGATGGGCCACCGGAGCTGGCGGGCGGCCTAGCAGGGAGGAGAGGCTGGCGCTGGGCCTTGACGCGCTGCGGCCTGGAGGCGGTGGGAGATGGGCCGGATCGGAGGAGGTTGGCCCAGGCGAGCGAGGCCCTCGTGCTCCCGCCCGAGCACGAGGCCATGGCGGCGACAGGTGGCGCAAGGACGCCGGCGGGAAGGTTGGAAGGCCCGGGGAGGTTCCGGGATGGCGCTGCTGCAGCGGATCCGGACGGATCTGGCCGCGGGGGCTCCGTTCCCGGCGACGGCGAGGTCCACCGACGTCGAGCGGAGCTTCACGAGGCGGCGGCGGCAGATCCTGCGGGGAGAAGAGAGAGAGCGAGGTGAGGGAGAGATCGGGCCAGAGAAGGAAGGAGGAGACGGGCGCGGAGGCCGGTGACCTGATGCAGGCGGCGGATGGCGAGGCAGAGGACGGGCGGCGGCGTGCTTCGGTCGCCGGAGTTGGTCGCCGGCGACGGCGCGAAGGCGGCGGCGCAGATCGGGCAAGACGGGTTCGGGCGGCGAGGTTGCGGGCTCCCTCGGGCCCGGCGCGGCCCGGGGCGGGTCCGATCTGGGCTTCACGGGGCCCGGCGGCGAAGTGGGCGCGGGTGGACAAGTGGCGCCCCGGGACTGGCTGCGGGCGCGGAGGAGGTGACGTGGCGGCCTCCGATTCGTCGGAGCGACGTGGAGGCTGGACGTGTCCGGCGCGGGCGGACGCGTCCGGCGGCGCGAGGAGGGAGAGGGCTAGGGTTGGACTGCGGGAATTTCGGGGAGGAAGACATATATATAGGTAGAGGGAGCTAGGAGAGTCCAAATGAGGAGCGGTTTTCGGCCACGCGATCGTGATCGAACGACGGAGAGCGTGGAGGGGAGTTAGATGGGTTTTGGGTCAAAATGGAAGGGTGTTGGGCTGCAACACACACGAGGCCTTCTCGGTCCCTCGGTTAACCGTTGGAGTATCAAACGAAGTCCAAATGGTACGAAACTTGACAGGCGGTCTACCGGTAGTAAACCAAGGCCGCATGACAAGTCTCGGTCCAATCCGGAAATGTTTAATCCCCACACAAGAAAGAAAGGTAGAAATGACCACCGAAGGAGAACGGAACGCCGGATTGCAAAACAGACAACGGGGAAATGCTCGGATGCATGAGACGAACACGTATGCAAATGAAATGCGCATGATGACATGATATGCAAAGCATGACACGCAAGCAATGACAAGGCAACAACGGCGAATAACTGAACGACACCTGGCACATCGGTCTCGGGGCGTTACAAGGGCGCCCCCCTGTCTCGTGGGCCCCTCGGGCGGCCACCGATGTACTTATTCCTCCTATATATACCTACGTACCCCGAAAACATCCAGGAGTAGGATGAAACACAATTTCCACCACCGTGACCTTCTGTATCCGCGAGATCTCGTCTTGGAGCCTTCGCCGGCACTTTGCCGGAGGGGGAATCGACCACGGAGGGCCTCTACACCAACATCCTTGCCCCTCCGATGAGTTGTGAGTAGTTTACCACAGACCTACGGGTCCATAGTTATTAGCTAGATGGCTTCTTCTCTCTTTTTAGATCTCAGTACAATGTTCTCCCCCTCTCTCGTGGAGATCTATTCGATGTAAACTCTTTTTGCGGTGTGTTTGTCGAGATCCGATGAGTTATGGGTTTATGATCAAGTTTATCTATGAATAATATTTGAATCTTCTCTGAATTCTTTTATGTATGATTTAGTTATCTTTGCAAGTCTCTTCGAATTATCAATTTGGTTTGGCCTATATACATGATCATGCCTAGATAATCTCATAACTATGCGCTTTTCTATCAATTGCTCGACAGTAATTTTTTCTCCTAGCGTAATACTTATGCTATCTTGAGAGAAGCCACTAGTGAAACCTATGGCCCCCGTGTCTATCTCTTATCATATTTGCTTTAAATCTACTTTTATTTGCATCTTTACCTTTTGCATCTATCTTATAAAATACCAAAAATATATTTATCTTATCTTACTATCTTTATTAGATCTCACTTTCGCAAGTGGCCGTGAAGGGATTGACAACCCCTTTATCGCGTTGGTTGCGAGTTCTCAGTTTGTTTGTGTAGGTGCGTGGGACTTTTGAGGAGCCTCCTACTGGATTGATACCTTGGTTCTCAAAAACTGAGGGAAATACTTACGCTACTATTGCTGCATCACCCTCTCCTCTTCGAGGAAAACGAACACAAGCTCAAGACGTAGCACTCCACCCTTGCCACCAAATAGGAAAACGAGCTTGTCACTTTCTGCGGGCAAATGTCGATGTGTTTGCATGGGAAGCCTCCAACATCCCCGGCGTTCCCAGGGAAGTGATTGAGGACCATCTTGATGTCTGTCCTCATGTGCGGCCCGTCAAGCAAAAGGTTAGGAAGCAAGCTCTGGAAAGGCAGGAGTTCATCACGGAGGAGATCAGAAAACTAGAGGCGGCCGGCTTGGTAAGAGGAGTACTCCATCCGACGTGGTTGGCCAATCCGGTAGTGGTGCGCAAGGCGAACGGGAAGTGGAGGTTGTGTATTGATTACACAGACATCAATAACGCTTGTCCAAAGGATCCCTTCCCGTTACCGCGCATTGACCAGATTGTTGACTCCACGGCTGGGTGTGACCTGTTATCATTCCTCGATGCCTACTCGGGATACCACCAAATCTTCATGACGAAAGAGGACGAGGAGAAGACAGCATTCATCACCCCATGTGGTACGTATTGCTTTTTACGGATGCCTTTCAGGTTGAAGAGTGCTGGCCCAACCTTTGCAAGAGCGGTCCAAATTGGTTTTGAGCCCCAGCTACATAGAAATATGGAAGCTTATATGGATGACATTGTGGTCAAAACCAAGGACAAAGCAACACTTATGCAAGATCTGGAGCAAACATTTGCAAACCTGCGCAAGATCAACCACAAATTGAACCCTGAGAAGTGTGCCTTCGGTGTCCCGTCTGGCAAGCTTCTCGGATTCTTTGTGTCCCAGCGCGGGATTGAAACAAACCCAGATAAGATCAAGGCCATTAAGCTGATTGAGGCACCCAAACGGATCAAGGACGTGCGTTGGCTCACTGGCTGCGTTGCCGCCATGAGCAGATTCATCTCCAAGTCCGCGGAGCATGCCCTTCCCTTTTTCAAGATCTTGAAGAAAACGGGCCCAGTGGAGTGGACCCCAGAGGCTGAGGCAGCGCTGCAAGATTTGAAGAAGTACCTCTCCTCTACCCTGGTGCTGGTTGCACCCAAACCACAAGAACCGTTGCTGCTATATCTAGCGGCGACGAATCAGGTGGTTAGTGCCGCACTAGTGGCACAGAGAGAGGTTGACAAAAAGGCGGCAGTAGCGGCAGAGTCAAAGGATGGCGAGCCGGAACACTCCCTGGCAGGGCTCGGTCCCGGCAAGACTGAGTCCCCGGCAGGGGCTGACGCCAGTGCAACAGGGTCCACGCAACTGGGCGAAGTGGCGCAAAAGAAGAAAATGATGCAGCACCCTATTTACTTCTTTAGCTCCCTCTTGCAGGGATCTAGGTCGAGGTACTCAGGTGTGCAAAAGCTGCTCTTCGGCCTTCTTATGGCCTTGAGGAAGTTGCACCATTACTTCCAAGCGCACGAAATCACGATGGTCACCCGCCTCCCATTGCAGCGGATACTGCATAACCCAGATGCAACGGGGAGGATCGTGGAATGGGCCCTGGAGTTGTCAAGTTTCGATTTAAAGTTCGAAAGTACTTCAACGATTTAGAGAAGAGTCTTGGCGGAGTTTGTTGCAGAATGGACCTCGACGCCCGTGAAGAGGTGCAGGAGACCACTCTCCCCAGCAAAGAAACGAGCCGCAACTGGATCATGTACTTTGATGGGGCCTTTTCGCTGCAAGGCGCCGGTGCTGATGTGCTGCTTGTCTCGCCCACCGGAGAGCACCTCAAGTATGTCATCCAGATGCACTTCCCCCGGGAGATGTCAACTAACAACACCGCCAAGTACGAGGGTTTGCTGATGTGCTGATGTGCTGATGTGCTGCTTGTCTCGCCCACCGGAGAGCACCTCAAGTATGTCATCCAGATGCACTTCCCCCGGGAGATGTCAACTAACAACACCTCCAAGTACGAGGGTTTGCTTGCCGGTCTCAGGATCGCAGCGGACCTCGGAGTCAAAAAGCTCATCGTTAGGGGCGACTCGCAGCTCGTCGTCAAGCAGATCAACAAAGATTATCAAAGACCATTGGTGGAAGCTTACGTAGATGAGGTGAGGAAACTGGAGGAGCGCTTTGACGGTATACAAGCAGAGCATGTCCCTCGGATGGAGAATGACGTTGCCGACTACATATCAAAGCGCGTTACCCTCAAGCTACCTGTGGAACCAGGTACTTTTGTGCTTCAGTTAACTCAACCATCCGTTGACCTGTCAACCGGGCAGAACAAGTGGAGGAAGCTAGGCTCTGGCAAGTACTTCCCCACCGAGCTCCCCGGAGCCGCCGACGAATATGTTGTCGTGGATGCTGGTCCTACCGCGGGGCAACCGACTCCGGCAGGGCCTCGGGTCATGGCCATAGAGACGGCCGCTCCCGTGGCAGAAGAGATGCCTTTGGTCCTTGTCATCGAGCCACAGGCTCCGGCATGGGCGCAGCACACCGTCCGATTCCTCCAAAAAGGAGACCTTCCTGAGGAGCAGGAAGAGGCAGAAAGAGTAGCCCGCCGGTCCGCTCTGTACCAATTCGTTGATAACGTATTGTACAGAAAAAGACCGAATGGGGTGAAATTGAAGTGCATCTCCCAGGAAGGACTAAAGCTGTTGGCAGAGATACATGGAGGCATATGTGGCTCCCACATAGGGTCGAGGGCCCTTGTCGGCAAGGCTTTCTGGCAAGGTTTCTTCTGGCCCACCGCCCTCCAGGATGCGACGGCACTAGTAACCAAGTGTGAAGCGTGCCGGTTCCATTCGAGGAAGCTTCATCAACCAGCTCAAGCCTTTCAAACTATCCCTCTCTCCTGGCCCTTCTCGGTCTGGGGGCTCGACATATAGGGCCCCTTCCCCCGTGCTGTCAGGAGCTTTGATTACTTGTACGTCGCAATCGACAAGTTCACAAAGTGGCCAGAGGTGGAAGCAGTGAGGAAGGTGACGGCGCAGTCAGCCATCAAGTTCTTCAAGGGACTAGTGTGCCGTTATGGGGTGCCCAACAGGATCATCACCGACAATGGCACACAGTTCACAAGACATGCCTTCATGCAATACATTGAGGATCTCAGCAGCAGGGTCTGTTTTGCCTCCGTGGCACATCCACGAATCAACGACCAAGCGGAGAGAGAAAATGTTAAAGTCCTGTGAGGCTTAAGAATGAAGACTTTTGACAAGCTGTGCAAGAGTGGAAGACGCTGGATTGATGAGTTGTCAGCAGTTCTTTGGTCGATCAGAACGACGCCAAATCGAGCCACCGTCCAGACACCCTTTGCCCTGGTGTCGGTGTCAAAACCGGCGGATCTCGGGTAGGGGGTCCCGAACTGTGCGTCTAGGCGGATGGTAACAGGAGACAAGGGACACGATGTTTTTACCCAGGTTCGGGCCCTCTCGATGGAGGTAAAACCCTACTCCTGCTTGATTGATATTGATGATATGGGTAGTACAAGAGTGGATCTACCACGAGATCAAGGAGGCTAAACCCTAGAAGCTAGCCTATGGTATGATTGTTGTAATGGTTATTGTCCTACGGACTAAAACCCTTCGGTTTATATAGACACCGGGGAGGGCTAGGGTTACACAGAGTCGGCTACAATGGTAGGAGATCTACATATCCGTATCGCCAAGCTTGCCTTCCACGCCAAGCAAAGTCCCATCCGGACACGGGACAAAGTCTTCAATCTTGTATCTTCATAGTCTTGGAGTCCGGCTGACGATGATAGTCCGGCTATCCGGACACCCCCTAGTCCAGGACTCCCTCAGTAGCCCCTGAACCAGGCTTCAATGACGATGAGTCCGGCGCGCATATTGTTCGGCATTGCAAGGCGGGTTCCTCCTCCGAATAATTCATAGAAGATTGTGAACACCAGGATAGTGTCCGGCTCTGCAAAATAATTTCCACATTTCCCCGTAGAGAGAATATTATGTACACAAGTTCAATCTGCTGACGTATCTTGTAGCATGACGTCACGCCACTACCAAGCCTTTACTTGAATCGTTTTTTATTATACCACCTCAGCGCGTTTAGCGAAGCGGTTTCCTTGGCACGTCTTGTCGAAGCAGAGATCGTGTTCCCCTTATTCCGGGATTCTCATCAATACGGGCGTGGGTAACCCAACCGCGCCATTGATTGTGGCGCTTGGGAGATAAGCGAGTTTTACCAGGCTGGCAGGGACGCATAGTTTCCATCCGCCCATATATAAGGGGATAAGGATCCACTCCTTTTTACCTACGCCTTCTTCCTCCTTTGCTTATCCATCTTCCGCACCCTCGAGCTCCAGTGCCCAAGTCCGCGCATCTCGTCTCGACCTTCTCCGACCATGTCCGCAGCGGGAGGCAAATGGTTGGCCTCCTCCGTGATGGAGGAGCATATCGCAAAACTGCGCAGCGCCGGATACCTTTCCAGCGACATCGCGCACCGGCTGCCCGACAAGGGGCAGCTCATCCCCACCCCGAGGCCCCATGAGTGGGTCGTATTCCTTCCCCACTTCCTCCACGGACTGGGCTTCCCGTTTCATCCCTTTGTCCGGGGGCTCATGTACTATTACGGCGTGGATTTCCATGATCTGGCGCCAAACTTCATCCTCAACATCTCGGTGTTTATCGTCGTGTGTGAGGCCTTCCTCTGCATCCAGCCCCACTTTGGCTTGTGGCTCAAGACCTTCAACGTCAAGCCGAAGGTGGTGAAGGGCACTCAAGCGGAGTGCGGAGGCGCCATGTTGGGCAAGATGCCCAACATCATCTGGCTCGAAGGGGCCTTCGTGGAGTCCGTCAAGGGGTGGCAATCGGGATGGTTCTACATCATCGAGCCGCGCAACCCTAAGTGGGCGGCGCCCCCCGAGTTCAGATCTGGTATCCCCATGCAGCTCACCTCCTGGAAAGAGAAGGGCTTTCTTTGGGGCAGTTTGGAGGAGCTGACAGGACTCCAGTCTTGTCTTCAGACCCTGGTGAACAAGAAGCTTAGGCTTGTCAATGTGATCCAGGTCATGCTCATCCGCCGGATTCTCCCCTGCCAACAACGGGCCTTCAATCTGTGGGAGTTCGATCTGGCATAGCACCGGACTCTGAGCGGGCTCTTCAACACGACGTATGAAGCCGTCTAGAGGGTGCTGTTCAAGGGCGGAGAAGCCCCCGCGTCCGCGACTGAAGATCGCGGATTCAGCACCAAGCGCCCGGCCGGTGAGGTAAGCTTCATTATCCTCTACGGGACAGTTGTTTTCTTTCATAGTTTGACTCTATGTGGGATCTAAAACTTCCAATGCCTTTGACAGGACTGGCAGAGGACGTCTGGACAGGTAGACTGCCCGGCTCCCCTTTCCGAAGACCCAGCGGATGCCCGCTTAACGGGGCTGCTGGTCCCGGCACTCTATGTGGTGCCGGATAAGAAGGCCACAAAGAAAGCAACGGGAACTCGAAGAAGTTCCCGGCGCCAGGTGATATCGGACTCATCGTCCTATGGCTCCGAGGCGGACTCCTCCCCCGAAGACGAGGAGGAGAAAGAGGACTCTCTCCCAGAGGAAGGAGAGAGGAAGAGGAAGGCCTCCCCAACGGGGGAGGCCGGAGGGTCCAAGAGGGGAAGCTCTATTCCCCCGGACAGATCCGCCAACGCCAACGTTGGCGAAGAGTGGCCCTCAAGGGCCAGGCCTCCGGCAAGATCGTGAGTATCCGGATTTCTGAATGATTTATAATTTCTCTTTTGTGTCACGTAGTGTCCTTCTAATGCCGCACCCTGCGTGCAGTCCGGCCGATGATGATCTCCCCGCTTCGTCAAGCGGGTCGTTGGCTCCGTCGGATGTAGATTCCATCCCAACTGCCTCCACCCCTCACGGCGCTGAGGACGCCGAGGTGGGATCCCGGGAAGGGACCCGTCAGGAGGAGGCTCCGGAGGCACCACAAGGCAGCCTCCCGGACTTTGCGCCGTACTCCACACCGGAACCCGCAGTGGTTCCAGAGTCCGGCAGGCGGCCCCTTCGTAAGAAGGGCAAGACCGTGACACCGGCGGCCTCTGTCCAACCGGAGGCGCCGGACAACTTGTTGGAGGCGCTCAAAGGCGCTTCCATCGAAGAAGAACACCGCGCTATTATGAGTGCGGTGATTCAGAAGGTTCAGCTCGCCAAGAGCGGGCTGACCGAAGCCTGCAGTAGCCTTCTAACAGGCTTTGAGGTAAGAAGTTAAAATTGAGTAATGTAATACCGGATAGACAGTAGCCCCTGATGCTTGGTTCGGTGTTCGGAAAAAAAAGCCGAACTGAGGATCTAAAAAGATATAGGCAGGGTTGCTAAAAATTATGTCAATATGGGTTTGTAGGCTGCGCTGCTGACCTCTGCCGCACTGACTGCGGAGGTCGGTGCTTTGAAGAAGGACCTCGAGCGGTCCGAGCAAGAGCTCGGCCATGCCAAGAAGCAGCTCGAGGACAAAGAGGGTGAGTAACACCACTTTGAATAGTTACCTTACACAAAAGGATTTAGGTTGCAATAAAAATAACAAGGATAACGTGGGTACTGCAGGGGCCACGAACGAGGTGGCGGCCCTGAAGGAGGCCATGTCCGCGGCCGAACGCAATGCGGCCGTTGAACGAGTGGAGCGAGAGAGGCAGGAGGCGCGGGTGGCGGAGGTGCGGGAAGAGCTCCAGTCTCTCATGGAAAAGCATGAGAGTATGGAGCGTGACTCGAAGACTCGAGAGTCCGAGCTTGCCTCAGCGCTTGAAAGTGCCAAGGCCGCTAAGGCCGATGCCCATAAGGCCCTCCAGGAGATTGAGGCGACGAAGAAGATAGCGGCGGGTAAGGCATTTTTCATGCAAAGCAAGCATGTGAATTTTAATTACCTGTTAGTTACCCGAATTTGGAGCTCTCCAGGGGCGTTTGCAGATCTGCCTCGCAGCGTGTCCGATGCCGCTGCATTCTACCGAGACGAGGAGGGGAGCTCAGCAGACAAGGTCTTCTGATCTCAGTACGCTGAGGCCGGCCATCCGGTGCCCCCTAGCGACCAGCTGAAGCAGCTAGTCAAGCTCCACAAGGTAGCCGAGCAGGCCATGAAGGGCCTCATAGTCCGGCTGTGGCCTGGAGAGGCCATGCCTGGGAGCTACTTCGGCATCGTGCGGCGGCTGGTGGATGCGTGCCCCTGGGTGGAGGTCATCAAGCGCTCCGCCTATATTGAAGGTGCTCGTCGGGCCCTTGCCCGCGCAAAGGTGCACTGGGGTAGGCTGGATGCGGAGAGGCTTATCACTGACGCGCCGCCAGCGGGCAAGGAGTATTGTACGCCCGAGATGTACTATAAGACTGTCCTGAAGGGTGGCCGCAAGATTGCGGATGAGTGCCCCAGAGATGTAATTATTGAGTAAACTCGCTATGTGTTATCCTGTGCGCTGAAAACTTTGTTCATATGCGCTAATCAACGCTTGTTTGATTTAAAATATTACCTTCTGTGCGGCCGTTTATAAAATCTGAGAGATGGCAAGTCGTCGGCTTCAGCCCCCATGCCGCTAGTGCTGGGGTGTTCGGGATAAACTTGAGCACTCTTGTTCCCATTTTTGGGTCCATCTAGGGAGGCGCTCAACACAAAGAACAAGGCAACCGGACTTATAATGCTTGAACACTCTCACTTAGCCATAGAATTCTATAATTTTAAATTTCGGCGAAGCCCCTAGTATTCGGAAAACCGAGTTCGGGGCGCTATCCACGCCTTGGTCGGACATTATCCGGTTCTTCGCTCGAAGCGGCATAAGTCTTTAAGGACTCGAAAAGACCTCTCGAACAGCGACCAGTCTCTCGCCTTATCATGACAGTCAGTTTTAGCTTTCTCCACTGAGGCGCTCGCCCAGCTCAACCGGGGCGCAATCGCAGTGGTTCTCCCAGTGCTACCTTAGCCGACAGAACGGAACGTAAGGTACCAAAACATGGGAGCCGGGCAAACCCAACTATTGACCCAAGACATGATTCGGAGCCGATTCATATAATGCTATAAGTTCGGGGTGCCGCACTTGTGAAAGTGTTCGGACTTATCACACCATTATGCGGGGAACATAAGCCCCTAGTGTATTCGGCCGTACCAAAATATACGGGTGAAATATGTCATTAATGAACATATATGTAAAGTAATGCAATTATGGGCAAAAAGTGTTGCATTGTTTATTCAAGGAATTCTGCTATGAGTGCGGAATGATACAAATAGTGCGGTAAGCAAGGGATTGGATTATTAGACGTGTCTCCCTCCAGGGGTAGGCTGCGGAATGGTGTATTTAACAAATTTAATGCTCGTAATAGAGACCACCTGAGTATTCGTCGCAGCCTTTGTCCTTCCCTGGCTGTTGCATCGTGAGTTCGGCAGGTTCGCCGCCGGACAGAGCCTCTGGTGAATGGAGTCCTGTGTATAAAAAAAAGGAAAATAAAAATAAAAAGAGCGACACACTTGGGAGCCCCTGGTGCGGTCGAACCGCACTCTAGGTCTGTTGTGGTCGTGCCCCTCCCCCTATGCCCATGGTATCTCCAGAGCGTAATGATGTACGCGAAGAGCTGGTCTTGCAATCATGCGAGGGCTGGGGTTGGGGCCGCATTGCTACGCGTGCTCGGAACGTGCCAGGTGGTCTTGATTTATGTTGCTCCGGGCACGTTTGGCCATGTCCGGTCGTTTAACGGCCGGACTCGAAAATTGCCTAGAAGGCTGCCCTGTATTTCTGCCGCGAGAGCCACTGTATGTTCCTCTATTCGGAGGGAACGTTCTGTATTTCCGTTGACCGTGCTGACTCCACGAGGGCCTGGCATCTTGAGCTTGAGGTATGCATAATGCGGCACCGCGTTGAACTTTGCAAACGCGGTTCGTCCGAGCAGAGCGTGATAGCCGCTGCGGAACGGGACTATGTCGAAGATTAACTCCTCGCTTCGGAAACTATCCGGGGATCCGAGGACCACTTCCAGTGTCACTGAGCCTGTACAATTGGCCTCAACACCTGGTATGACGCCTTTGAAGGTCGTCTTTGTAGGTTTAATCCTTGAGGGGTCTATGCCCATCTTGCACACTGTATCTTGATAAAGCAGGTTCAGGCTACTGCCGCCGTCCATCAGGACTCTCGTGAGGTGAAATCCATCGACGATTGGGTCTAAAACCAATGCGGCGAATCCGCCATGGCGGATACTGGTCGGATGGTCTCTTTGATCGAAGGTGATCGGGCAAGAGGACCATGGATTGAACTTCGGGGCGACTGGCTCCATCGCATATACGTCCCGTAGTGCACGCTTCCACTCCCTCTTGGGTATATGGGTTGCGTATATCATGTTTACCGTCCGCACTTGTGGGGGGAAGACCTTCTGTCCTCTATTGTTCGGCGGGCGGGTCTCATCCTCGTCATCGCTGTGCAGCCCCTTGTCATTGTTTTCGGCAATTAACTTGCCTGCCTGCTTGAATACCCAACAATCTCTGTTGGTGTGGTTAGCTGGTTTTTCGGGGGTGCCATGTATCTGGCAAGAGCGGTCGAGTATTCGGTCCAAATTGGACGGACCCGGAGTGGTTCTTTTGAATGGCTTCTTCCGCTGACCAGGTTTAGAGCCTCGGAATCCGGCGTTGACTGTCGTATCCTCATTTTTGTTGCCGTTAACACAGCGTTTGTTTTTGCTTTGATGTGACCTGCCATTGTGGTCCTTGGTATCCGGACTGTCAGCAGTTTTACTGAGGTTCTTGCTGCGAGCTAGCCAGCTATCCTCTCCCGCACAGAAGTGGGTCATTAATGATGTGAGGGCTGCCATGGATTTCTGCTTTTCCTGTCCTAGGTGCCGGGCCAGCCATTCGTCGCGAATGTTATGTTTGAAGGCTGCGAGGGCCTCTGCATTCGGACAATCGACGATTTGATTTTTCTTTGTTAAGAACCGTGTCCAGAATTGCCTGGCCGATTCGTCTGGCTGCTGAATTATGTGGCTTAGGTCATCAGCGTCTGGTGGTCGCACATATGTGCCCTGGAAGTTGTCGAGGAATGCAGCTTCCAGGTCCTCCCAACACCCAATTGACTCTGCGGGCAGGCTGTTAAGCCAATGCCGAGCTGGTCCCTTAAGCTTGAGCGGGAGATATTTGATGGCGTGGAGATCGTCGCCGCGGGCCATATGGATATGAAGGAGATAATCTTCGATCCAAACCGCGGGGTCTGTTGCGCCATCGTAGGATTCACTGTTCACGGGTTTAAACCCTTCAGGGATTTGATGATCCATTACTTCGTCAGTGAAGCATAGCGGGTGTGCGGCGCCTCTATATTGAGCAATATCACGACGTAGCTCGAGGGAGCGTTGTCTGCTGTGTTCGGCCCGGCCGAAGTGGTTGTATCCGGCGCGACGGTATTTGTCGTGGGTCGTGTGGTGCCCGCGTGATCCATAGATAGATCTGGATTGTCTTGCCTTGTCCTCCAATATATCCCTCAAGTTCGGTGCGGTCCCCCGTGGCTTCGTACTTTTCGAGCGATGCCGGGGTACGGTCTTGATGGAGGGCCTGGATGCCTCTCTGTCACGACCGCGGGGTGGTCGGTCGGCCGTATTGTGCGCTGGTGATGAAGGTATGTATGCTTGCTCCTCTAATCGGGGGAGCAACTTACATTTTGGGTAGCTCTTGGAGGGGCGTTCGAGTTCATACTCTTCGGCCGCGAGGACCTCGGTCCATCTGTCGGCCAGCAGGTCTTGATCAGCTTGAAGCTGCTGCTGCTTTTTCTTTAGGCTATTTTCTGTGGCCATTAGCCTGCGTTTGAAACTCTCTTGTTCGACGGGATCCTCAGGCATGACAAATTCGTCGTCGTCGAGGCGTGCCTCGTCTCTGGAGGGAGGTATGTAATTATCATCCTCGACCTCTTCATCTGCCGCTCTCTCGTGAGGGCTTGCTTCTGCATCCTCCTGCGCTGAATCTTGCTGGAGGGGGTTGTCTTCGGCACTTTCTGGGGTGTTATTATCTCCTGTGCCGGAATCTCCATTCTTACTGTGGAGAGATTTAGAGCGGCGCCGCTGACGTCGGCGCTTGGGCTGTTTCCTTAAGGAATCTGCCTCCGCTGCTTCTTCGCCGTCCCCGTCTTTTGGGGTGTCCACCATGTATATCTCATATGACGAGGTGGTCTTCCAGTGCCCTGTAGGCGCTGGTTCTTGATCGTCTCTGGCATCGTCGTCCATACCGTCGATGTCTTCGGAGTCGTAGTCTAGCATGTCTGTTAGATCGTCGACAGTTGCTACAAAGTGGGTCGTGGGTGGGTTTTGAATTTCTTCGTCGTCCGCGTCCCAACCATCCTGGCCGTAGTCCGGCCAGGGCTCTCCGGATAGCGAGAGATGCTTCAGCGGATTTAGGATGTCGCCAAAGGGTGAGTACTGAAAGATGTCCGCGGCGGTGAACTCCATGATTGGCGCCCGATCGGATTTGATTGGCAGGGCGCAGGAGGTTCAGAGTCCGGCAGGGAGTCCGGCACCTCGGACTCACGGGCTTTATAAGGGACGAGGTCAGTGTTCGGCTCCATCGCCGTGGAAGTTGCAGCTCCCGAGGCGGTGTCCAGCCACCCGTCCTCGATCTGCGTGATCGGCTCCGAATTATGGGTCGGAGCAGATTTGTGTGCGGCCTCCAAGGCATTGTCCGGCGGCAGAGTTAGATCATGCCCATCGTGACAGTGCGGCACGCTCGTTTGCGGCTTGGATCCGTCGAGGATCAAGTCCCCGCGGATATCCGCTGTGAAGTTTAGGCTTCCAAATCTGACCTGATGGCCAGGGGCGTAGCTTTCGATCTACTCCAGATGGCCAAGTGAATCAGCCCGCAGTGCGAAGCCGCCGAATACGAAGATCTGTCCGGGGAGAAAAGTCTCACCCTGGACGGCGTTGTTGTTGATTGAAGAAGCCATCAAGCCTATCAGTGACGACACAGAGGAACTCTCAATGAAAGCACCAATGTCGGTGTCAAAACCGGCGGATCTCGAGTAGGGGGTCCCGAACTGTGCGTCTAGGCGGATGGTAACAGGAGACAAGGGACACGATGTTTTTACCCAGGTTCGGGCCCTCTCGATGGAGGTAAACCCTACTCCTGCTTGATTGATATTGATGATATGGGTAGTACAAGAGTGGATCTACCACGAGATCAAGGAGGCTAAACCCTAGAAGCTAGCCTATGGTATGATTGTTGTAATGGTTGTTATCCTACGGACTAAAACCCTCCGGTTTATATAGACATCAGGGAGGGCTAGGGTTACACAGAGTCGGTTACAATGGTAGGAGATCTACATATCCGTATCGCCAAGCTTGCCTTCCACGCCAAGGAAAGTCCCATCCGGACACGGGACGAAGTCTTCAATCTTGTATCTTCATAGTCTTGGAGTCCGGCTGACGATGATAGTCCGGCTATCCGGACACCCCCTAGTCCAGGACTCCCTCACCTGGTCTACGGGGCAGATGAAGTTCTCCCCACGGAACTCATATACGGGTAACCTCGAGTGCTTTCTTATGATGATCTTGAGAAAGAGCGATTGCGGAAAGATGACGCAACACTCCTTGAGGAAGATTGTCTCCACGCAGCTGTGAGAGCAGCACGCTACAGCAAGCCTTTCGCCGCTACCATAGCCGCAAGGTTCATTCCCGGAGCTTTGAGGAAGGCGACCTTGTTCTTCGGCACGTTCAGTCGGCCAAGAATTCCAACAAGTTGACGCCAAAGTGGGAAGGCCCTTATCGGATAACACGAGTCACCAGGCCCGGCGCAGTCCGGCTGGAGACCGAAGATGCCATTCCAGTGAGCAACTCCTAGAACATCGAGCATCTCCGCAAGTTTCACCCATAAGGCGCGGCTGCCGGGCCTCCTGGCAAGCCACCCTTTTGTACAAGCCTTGCAGGCAAGGCATGTAACCCTTTGTACAGAGCCAAGCGCAGACCCTGAGAATAAATAAACGAAGCACTGGCGCCCTAAGTTATAGCATGCATGCTAGGTTGAGTCTCTTCCTTGGTTAGGGTTGATAGTGCTTGGCGGCGGCTAACCCCTAGCTTAGAGGTCGAGTGCGCGTCTCTCTGTTCTTCTCTGTCTTCTTTAGTTCGCAGGGCACATAAGTATTCTTGCCGAGATATTTTGGAAGAAAGGGGACGGACCGGCGTCCGGGCCCCGGCAAGCCAGAGTTGTTGGGGGTTCCAAGAACAAGGATCCATCCGCGGCAAGCCAAGGTTGCTGGGGGCTGCAGATCCAGATAAATTCTCTATCCTCTATCATGCATTTCGTTATGGACTGGGATATGTGAAACCTCGTTTTATTTCTAGGCTACCGTGCTCCCTTTTCTCCGAACCCAAGGATTATCTCCTAGGTCCCGATCTAGTCATAGTCGCAACAGCAAAGAAATGAAACGAGGAGCCTAAGCCCACCTCATCCCTGTCTCCGCCAAGGGCGTGAGAAAGGTCGAGCGAAGTGGGGGGACGGCAAGGCCTGTTGCCGGGCGAAAAACGTTTATCTTAAAAAATAACAAGGATTCGCTCCTTGTCGTGGGTTCCACCCGTGAACAAAAAACCTGGCAAACACCCCTTTTTCATTAAAAAAACATCCCGTACAGGTACAGTTCATACGAAATGAAAAACATGAGCAAGGGGATTACAAATTCTAAAGTTAACGAAGGCCCGAAGGCTTACAAGGCTAAAAAGGGATAAGGTGCCCATAATCCCTTTCTTGTCACTCTCCTCAGGAAATGAAACAAGAAGGCAGGAGGGCAAAAGGGACGCATAGGCGAGGTACGAGCAGCAGAAGACACCAAGAGAACATGCCGGCGGTTGCCTGGGAGAGGGTCGGCGGTGGTGGCACCAGGGAAAGAGCTGGAAGATGAGGCAGCGGTCCGTCGATGAAGGCCTTGCTGCCTGTGTACTCTGACTTGACGGCCCGCCACCCGCCTTCTTCGCCTTCCCCGGCTTCCCTATGCCAGCCGCCCAAGGAGGTGGCCCCGAGAAGTCCAAGGAGCTGGACCCATCCCCGGCGGGTCCCGCCAAAGGAGCGGCCAGGTGCAGATGTTGCTGCTATCGCACCCGCCCAAGCACGGGGCGTCCGACGCCTAGTCGGACTTGTCCCCGTGATCTGCCCCGCTGTCCTCCTCATCACTCTTGCTCGAAGAAGTGTTCCCGTCATCGGAGGAGCTCTCCACACAACACATCAAGTGTGTTCCAAGATCTCCAAAGACCTTGACAGAGAGCAGGCCGTTCTCCATCAATTTGAAGAAGAGAACGAGCCCTACCATCAAGTTGTGGACGCGGGCAAAGGTCTTCCACCCTCGGTGGAGATACATGACGTGAGGGGCGGGGAACTCGACGTCGTCCCATGTGCCACTATTCGCACAACCCCTCATATGTAGCCGCAATGCCTGCGGCGGATCTAGTTCCATCTCCCGTGCAAATGGAGTCGGGAGGCAAAGACAACGGCGCGGCGGCTGGCGCAGCCTAACGAAGAATTCGCAAGGGTTGTCCCCGATGTGGCCCTCCATCGGAGGAGGGGCCTCTAGCGGAGGCGAGGCCGATCTGCCGCCCCGTCCTCCTCTCCCTCGAGCGCCACGACAGCCTCGACCTCGCCCCCTCCCCCTCCCTCTAGCGGCCGGCTCCGCCACTACGAGTCCTTGGAGAGGAGCGGAGACCCTCGCCGCCACCGATGAAGCGTCGCCACGCCCCCTCGCCATAACAGAAGAAAGGAGGAGGCGGGAATGGGGAGAGGCAGATGACGAAGGATTGAGAGGAGTCGTTCCTCCCGCTCCCCTCTTTATAAAGGGGCGGGGGCGAGGCTCGACCGCCCCCTCTCGGCCAATCCGGCCCGTTGAAGTGACAGCAAGCGGGGCCGTCGACCGCCCTCCCCGCTCCATTTAAGGCGCGTGGAAATCGACCCATGCACGCGCGACTTCCCACATCCCACGCGCTTGTCATTTGCTCTGCATCGTGCATGCAGCGAACGTGGTGTGAGGGATGGGCGTAGTAGGATGCGTGGAGCGATGATTCCCAAGTGACGGCAGTAAATGAGCAGCGGCCCTGCGGTCTCGAAGAGACACGCAAGCCGCCTCTTTACTGTCCACCACAGGATGATGCCAGCATGCTTCCGTCACGCACGCACGCATGACCCCCACGTCGCGTGTTCAACGCAGGTCCTGGGAAGCGCAACAGATAGAACAGTTACCATGGTAAAATCCGCCCCGCCTGCCCGCGCATTGTTCTGGGCCTGGCCCAACAACGTGTCGCGCTTATGTATGGCCCAGGCCCGGGGGCTCCCATCGGTGTACAAAAGTAGGGGCCCTCCTTTTGACCCCTTTACTTGTGCACGGGCATTCGAAGCCACGCGCCATGACCACACATAGCAGGGCAAAGGAGGGAAGCCGGAGAGAAGCTGAAGGCTTGAGACAAACAAGGCAACATCAAGGACCAAGGCCACAAAGTGCAGATGGACGAAGCAGGTTTCCCCGACAAGACCCTTGCCGGGGGCAACCTTAGCAGCCCCGGCAAGGCCCTTGCCGGGGCAGCTCGCCCACACCGGCAGAGCGGGCCACCCTTGAACCCATGGCCTCCAATGTCAACAACCACGTTGGACCAGGGTTCGGGAGGCACCTCCGTCGTGGCATGCAAATCTTTGTGAAGACATAGAATGCTAAAGATCATATGGGAATTGAGAAGCAACAATCCTCACCGAAGACCCTTACCGAAGAAATCCACAAAACCCCCGGCAAGATCCTTGCCGGGGACGCCTGTGCGCCACGGCAAGACCCTTGTCGGGCCACCCGGCAAGACCCTTACCGGGCCACCCGACAAGACCCTTGCTAGAGGCGACAGCAGGGCCACTGCCAGGCCCGCACCAACCAACTCCCCGCCGCCGTTCGCATGCAGCTTCTAGCCGAACCAGCTGGGCAGGCACCTGCATGGCAACATGCAGCTTCCAGGCCAACTTAGCACAGACCTGCGTGGCGGCATGCATATCTTCGTGGAGGCTCCACCACCGCACCACCTCAGCTGCTTGCCTGCCTACATGGCACCACATGCATCGCTGGCCAGGGCGCGTGTCGAAGCGAGGAGCTACGACGGACGGGACGGGCCTCGCTCCCGTCCCCGATAAAGTGAAGGGACACCTAAGCCATGCATTAAATGCATCTTGTCCTGTAATACGAGCGATAAGCTCGAAACACTATAGGCTCTTTCCACCTCATGTGTACCACTGTGGCAGCCCCTTTCGCCTATAAAAGGAGGCCCAAGGCATACAGGAAAAGGATTCGGCTCTTTCGAACCATGTAGCACCCGTAGCTAGTTCGAGTTCTCAAGAACACTCAATACATCCACCAAGCAGGACTAGGGTTTTACGCATCCTCGCGGCCCAAACCTGGGTAAACGATCCCCGTGTCAATTACTAATCCTGCTCTTCTCACAACCCCGCGCCCCGCAACCGTAGTTGGGATTCTTGTGATCCCATAGGTGTCGTTTCCCACCGATAGTCTTTCATTGAAAAACTCTTATTCAAGTATCCTTTTTTGCTATCCAGAAATTCTATATCATTTGTAATCAACAATATGTCATGTACATATAATATTAGAAATGCTACAGAGTTCCCACTCACTTTCTTGTAAATACAGGATTCACCAAAAGTCTGTATAAGACCATATGCTTTGATCACCTCATCAAAGCATATATTCCAACTACGAGATGCTTGCACCAGTCCATAGATGGATCGCTGGAGCTTGCATAGTTTGTTAGCACATTTAGGATCGACAAAACCTTCTGGTTGCATCATATACAACTCTTCTTTAAGAAATCCATTAAGGAATGCAGTGTTGACGTCCATTTGCAAGATTTCATAATTAAAAAATGTGGCAATTGCTCACATGATTCGGACGAACTTAAGCATTGCTACTGGTGAGAAGGTCTCATCGTAGTCAACCCCTTGAACTTGTCGAAAACCGTTTGCGACAAGTCGAGCTTTGTAGACAGTAACATTACCATCAACGTCAGTCTTCTTCTTGAAGATCCGTTTATTCTCTATGGCTTGCCGATCATCGGACAAGTCCACCAAAGTCCACACTTTTTTCTCATACATGGATCCTATCTCAGATTTCATGGCCTCAAGCCATTTTCGGAATCTGGGCTCATCATAGCTTCTTCATAGTTTGTAGGTTTGCCGTTGTCCAACAATATGACTTCCAGGACAGGATTACCGTACCACTCTGGTGCAGAACCTGTTATGGTCGACCTACGAGGTTCAGTAGTAACTGCTACCTCTTGAGCTTGCGTTGGTTCTCCCTTGAAGAGGAAAGGGTGATGGAACAAAGTAGCGTAAGTATTTCCCTCGGTTTTGAGAACCAAGGTATCAATCCAGTAGGAGACGGTGCACAAGTCACTGAATACCTGCACAAACAATCAAGAACTTGCAACCAACGCGATAAAGGGGTTGTCAATCCCTTCACGGTCACTCGCAAAAGTGAGATCTAATAGAGATAATAAAGTACATATTTTTGGTATTTTTAATGTATAGATTAGAAAGTAAAGATTTCAAAATAGTAGATTGGAAACTAGCAAGATGTAAATGAGATTCAATAATATGGAAAAGAGATGCAATATAATGGAAAAGAGACCCGGGGGCCATAGGTTTCACTAGTGGCTTCTCTCGAGATAGCATGTATTACGGTGGGTGAACAAATTACTGCCGAGCAATCGATAGAAAAGCGCATAATTATGATGACATCTAAGGCAATGATCATGAACAAAGGCATCACGTCCGTGTCAAGTAGACCGACTCCTGCCTGCATCTACTACTATTACTCCACACATCGACCGCTATCCAACATGCATCAAGAGTATTAAGTTCATAAAGAATGAAGTAACACATTAAGCAAGATGACATGATGTAGAGGGATAAACTCAAGCAATATGATACAAACCCCATCTTTTTATCCTCGATGGCAACAATACAATACGTGCCTTGCTCCCCCTACTGACACTGGGAAAGGACACCTCAAGATTGAACCGAAAGCTAAGCACTTCTCCTATGTTAAGAAAGATCAGTCTAGTAGGCCAAACTAAACCGATAATTCAAAGAGACTTGCAACGATATCAAATCATGCATATAAGAATTCAGAGAAGAACCAAATAATATTCATAGATAATCTTGATCATATATCCACAA
This sequence comes from Triticum dicoccoides, assembly GCF_002162155.2. Classification (NCBI taxonomy): domain Eukaryota; kingdom Viridiplantae; phylum Streptophyta; class Magnoliopsida; order Poales; family Poaceae; genus Triticum; species Triticum dicoccoides. The sequence continues at coordinate 246,152,807 of NC_041391.1, forward strand.
TTCATCGAATCTCGGCACACACACCGCAAAAGAATATTACATCGAATAAATCTCCAAGAACATCGAGGAGAACTTTGTATTGAGAATGAAAGAGAGAAAAGAAGCCATCTAGCTAATAACTATGGACCCGAAGGTCTGTGGTAAACTACTTACGCTTCATCGGAGAGGTAATTGTGTTGATGTAGAAGCCCTCCATGATCGAATCCCCCTCCGGCAGATCACCGGAAAAGGCCCCAAGATGGGATCTCATGGGTACAGAAGGTTGCAGCAGTGGAAAAGTGGTTTCATGGCTCCCACTGATGTTTTTAGGGTATAAGAGTATATATAGGCGAAAGAATTAGGTCAGTGGAGCTAGAGGGGCCCATGAGGGTGGGGGGGCGCCCTCCTGCCTCGTGGACGCTTGTTGCGTCTCCGACTTGATCTCCAAGTCTTCTGGTTTGCTTTTGGTCCAAGAAAGATCATCATGAAGGTTTCATTCCGTTTGGACCCCGTTTGGTATTCCTTTTCTACAAAACTCTAAAAGAGGAAAAAAATAGAAACTGGCTCTCGGCCCTCGGTTAATGGGTTAGTTCAAAAAATAATATAAAAGAGCATATTAAATCCCATTAAACATCCAAAACAGATAATATAATAGCATGGAACAAGCCAAAATTATAGATACGTTAGAGACGAATCAAGCATCCCCAAGCTTAATTCCTGCTCGTCCCGAGTAGGTAAATGATAAAAATAAATTTTTTGATGTGGAATGCTACCTAACATATTTATCAATGTAGTTTTCTTTACTGTGGCATGAATGTTCAGATCCGAAAGATTCAAGACAAAAGTTTAATATTGACATAAAACAATAATACTTCAAGCATACTAACAAAGCAATCATGTCTTCTCAAAATAACATGGCCAAAGAAAGCTATCCCTAAAAAATCATATAGTTTGGTTATGCTCTATCTTCATCACACAAAGTATTTAATCATGCACAACCCCGATGACAAGCCAAGCAATTGTTTCATCCTTTTGATGTTCTCAAACTTTTTCAATCTTCATGCAATACATGAGCGTGAGCCATTGACATAGCACTATAAGTGGAATAGAATGGTGGTTGTGGAGAAGACAAAAAGGAGAAGATAGTCTCACATCAACTAGACGTATCAATGGGCTATGGAGATGCCCATCAATAGATATCAATGTGAGTGAGTAGGGATTGCCATGCAACGGATGCACTAGAGCTATAAGTGTATGAAAGCTCAAAAAGAAACTAAGTGGGTGTGCATCCAACTCGCTTGCTCACGAAGACCTAGGGCACTTTTGAGGAAGCCCATCATCGGAATATACAAGCCAAGTTCTATAATGAAAAATTCCCACTAGTATATGAAAATGTCAACATAGGAGACTCTCTATCATGAAGAGCATGCTGCTACTTTCACTACAAAAAAATACACTTCCGTGATGATACGTGTTTGTCATAGTAGCTCGCGTTTTCTGTCATGCATGTACATCCATGACGATTTTATGACAGAATCAAGATAGTCATACTTGTGCTGTCGTAGAAGTGTTCCATGACATTACCAAAATTATCATCATGGAAGTGTCCACTTCCATGACGATAAATCGCGCGTCACAGAAGTGCTTTCGTCAAGGGTGATCGACACGTGGCATCCACCGTAACGGAACACCGTTAAGCTATCGGGTCGGGTTTTGGATCTGATAACCCATTAACAGCCCCGACCAATGGGGATTTTCCACGTGTAAAATCATCATTGGCTGGAGGAAACACGTGTCGGCTTATTGTTGGGACAGATGTCATCCACTCATTGGACAGAAGGCGCCTATGATACGTCGACACGTGGCACGGCCCAACAGAGGCCCATTCCTGTGAAAAGGCTGGCCCGTTTGACTTGGTCAAAAGGTGGCGGGTCGGCCCATGGAAAGCCCGTTAACAGCCTGTTCACATATAGCCCATTTACAGCCCGCTAAGCCATGTCCCGTTACGCCCTATCTGAATTAGGCCCAGTAGCGTCATCTGGGCCATCCAATATGATTCCAGCCCGTTTTCACTTCTGGCCCATGTATGGCCCATGACATCTTTCGGCCCATATGAGGCCCTATGTAACTCTTGGCCTATTAACGGCCCGTTGTGAAACTGGCCCGTAATGAACAGTGTATCACTTTACACCCATTAACGGCCCGTGGTGAAACTGGCCCGTAATGAACAGTGTATCACTTTATACCCATTAACGGCCCGTTATTCCCTCGGGCCGTTTCCAGCCCATGTTATCTTTCGGCCTTCTCAGAGCCCATTTATTCTTGGGCTCATTTCCAGCATGCGTTTACTTACTGCCCGTTACTGTCATTTTCGGCTTGTGGGCCAAATTCAGCCCGTGGTTACAGTCGGCCTATTTGTGGTCCGTTAATACGTGGGCCGTTTTCATAGCGTCATCAAATACGGCCTATTAACGATGGCCCGTTATGGTCGGCCCATGAACGGACGATTCCAGCTCTAGGCCGTTTACGGCCATAATGCGGCCTGTTATTGGGCCATGTTTGGCCAATCGATCATACGACCCGTATAAGGCCCATTGATGATATGGCCCCTAGAAGGCCCATTGTTTCTACGGCCCGTAGAAGGCCCATTGTTTCTACGGCCCGTAGAAGGCCTACTGTTTCTACAGCCCGTAGAATGCCCACTATTTCTATGGCCCGTAGGAGGCCCAGTAATATTAGCCCATGGTTATTGTGGCTTAGTTTTAAAAAATAGGTTATTGCAGCCACTAGCAAACCACGGAAAAAGAACTGCACTGACTACAAGCAAACAAATAAACAAGACAAGAAGGAACTAAATAAGCAAGCAACTTATGCTAGGCTATCACGACTATTACACATATTACATCCACTGGGCATCAAAGTTCGCCACCAAAAGTGCAAATATAGGGAACAAAGCAGCATATAAACGCCGCAGCAAAACAAGTCCAGAACTGAAACCACTTCAGAAGAGTTCAAGAAACAATATCCTGGGTACCCATAATGCTGGCAAGATGCTTAGAAAGCTTGTTAACTTTCTCTTGTTTGGCGCTTAAATCCTCCAGCGCTTGCTGTTGCACAAGAAAGTAAACATCTGAATTCTGCAGGGACTTCCTCAGTCCTTCGGCTTCTTGCCACAGCACAGCTGACTAATGCCTTTCAGCTTGTAGCTGAGACTGAAGAAGCCGAAGTGATTCAGGCAGAGAGTTCGAAGAGCTTGTGCCAGCAGTACTGTCTAGTAACTCGAACACTACATCAACGCATGACTGTGGGGTTTTCTCACAGTCTACAAGATCATTTTTATCACCTTTCTTGGAGATCAACAGGGTTGTGTCACTATCTTGAACCTTATCTGCATTTCTTTCTCTACCATTGCATAGTGGGGTGCTCTTCTCCAATATTTTGTTTGCATACTACAAGAGAAACAAGCAGACACATCACATGTTTAGCTTGTAGTATATGAAACTCATTTTGGTAAACCGGTTCAGTAGTAAGGTGGACAAGATAATAGTATGAAACAAACATATATCTATGTACTACGGTCACTGTATTGTCCATATAATTCTAGTTTATGTTCCCTAATCAAGATAGAGACACAATTCAACTCATATATTTTTAAGAACATCAGCATAGACAGAATATAAGTGTGAGAAACTACACAGCATTGGCAGCACTTGTAATGTGCATCAGATGAGAACATAACTGTTTATACAACTTAAACTGAAATCAACATAGAGCAAGAAGTTAGAACAGCAATCCCGTTAAAGAAATAGGTTTAAAACATACCTGTTGCGCCCTTGGAGTTTCAATTGGATCCTTCAAATTCGAAAGTAGTTGGTATGAGTAAATACAGTGATGCAACAGCAAAGGAGTATGGACCATAGCTACGGAATCTGACCTGAGAATAGTTGCTCTTCTGCTTTAAACATGGAGTTTGGGTTAGCTGTGGTGGTCTTCGTGCTTTGGGCACTGCAGTAGCTTTACAAACTGCTCGTGTGGGGGTACTTTGTGGTGGACATGGTGCTTTGTCAACTATAAGTGGGTTACTAACCGCTAGGGTTGCGGTTAGACGGGTTGTAGCTGGTACTCTGCCCAACGGTGTAAGTGTGCAATCTGGAAGAGTCTCGATTATGTGTGGTGGGGCTAGTTTGTGGGCCAGTACAACCATGGTTCTATCTGCATCGACGGGTAGCACTGTCTTTTGTAAAGAACGGGTTTTTGCTCCCTTAGATACTGCCATCACCCCCTCCAATTCAAATGGCCGATAAACAAGAAAAGAAATTGAATATACAGACATTGTATGATAGACAGATGTGGTAATTCACATATATGTTGTCTAACCAAACAGGACAGCATGACACAATTTCACATATATGATGCCTAACTAAACAGGATAGCACGACACAGTTTCAGATATATGATGGATAACTTAACAGGATATAATGGCATAATTCAACATATGATGAGTACCTAAACAGGATGACATGACAAAACTATATGATGTCTTTCTAAAATAGGTTGGGATGAAATAATTCACATACATGTTGTCTAAGTATACAGGGTGGCATGATATAATTGACATAATTGATTCATATACTAAGCAGCTGGCACTCGCATGTATGATCTCTAAACTAAGCAGATAGAATTCAATATAATCGAAAGTCAGGATTCAACAGGTATGACTATCTTGATTCTGTCATAAAATCATCATGGATGTACATGCATGACAGAAAACGCGACCTACTGTGACAAACACGTATCATCACGGAAGTGTATTTTTTTGTAGTGTAAGGTGTAAAGAAGGATCCTTCTCGGAAGTCAGGATTCCGGTTTTACTTACATGTGATGCAGGGAGGAGGCCAGGTGGGATATAGGACTGGTCATCTGTCTCTGAATCCCCCTCTGAGGAGCTCCCTGTAAGCATCGAGATATGTGCTTCAACAGGTACCATTGCCTGCTCTGAAGACCTTGTTTTCACTCCAGATTTTTCCATAACCGGCTCAAATGGCTGATACACTTGAAGAGTAGTTGAATATACACAGATTGTCGACAAATGGAATACGTAATGGAAAAAAAGATGGCATGAGATAATTCACATATATGATGCCTGGCTCCATGGCAGTGCATAGTTCACATATATGATAACTGGTTGAAAAACATGGCATTGCATAATTCACATATCTGATATAGAAAGCAAATAGGAGGCATTCACACAAAGCATGTCTAATCTAAGCAGATGGCATGGCAATGCAAGACACAATATGCATGATATGAGCAATATAACCCAGCCAAGTTAGAGCATGGACCTTGGGGGGGGGGGGAATACGACTGGTCATCTGTCTCTGAATCCTCCTCTGAGGAGCTATTTGTAACCAGCAAGAAATCTGCATCGACAGGTAGCACTTACTACTCAAAAGACCTTGTTTTCACTCTAGATTTTGCCATGACCAACTCAAATGGCTGATGCACAGGAAGAGTAGATGAATGTATAAACATTGTTGACAAATGGAATACATTATGGAAAAAAATATGGCACGATACAATTCACATATACGATGACTGGCTAAACAGGATGGCATTGCATGATTCATGTATATGATGCCTGGCTAAAGAAGATGGCATTGCATAATTCCCATATACTCCCTCCATTCCTAAATATTTGTCTTCTTAGAGATTTCAAATGGACTACCACATATGGATGTATATAGACATATTTTAGAATGTAGATTCACTCATTTTGTTCGGTATGTAGTCACTTCTTGAAATCTCTAAAAAGAAAAATATTTAGGAATGGTGGGAGTATGATATAGAAACCAAATAGGTGGCATTCACACAAAGCAAATCTAAACTAAGCTGATGACATATAAGATGTATAATGTAAGCAATGCAAGGCGCCATATGCATGATATGACCAACATCAGCATGCCAGGTTAGAGCAAACACCTCAGGTGGTAAACAGGCGTGGTCGGCTCCTTCTGAATCTCTGTCTGAACAGTTATCTTCCTCTGGAATACAATCTGGAAATGCAGCAGGGGGGCACTTCGCCCACCATGGAGCGGCGTCTGCATGACATTATATTCATGTGCAACAGTCTTCTCTTTTTCTCTACATGTTAAGTACGATTGGGTACAATATCTGACATGCATAATGAAAAAAATAGTTAGATTTTGTAAGGCCTAAGGGGTGCATGCAAAAATCAAGACTGATGGTAGCAAACAAGTGGATGGATCCAAAACTAATGATAGCAGGTAGATTATAGCTTTAGTTTAAAAAGATAGACAATGGATCATCTATTGTTTGTTGCCCACCCAACATGAACCACATAGAAGACCCAAGATGAACTAGATAGTAGACAGATACTATTCATTGCTGGCTCGATATGAGACCCATGGGCAATTCAAAACTCAAGATTGAACGATAAAGTAGCAGGTAATAATAACCGATGTATAACGTAAGCAAACACGAAAGACTGTGACCTCTCTTCCGGAACTATGTAGTCCTCGGGTTCATCTGCTCAGCCGATGATGGTAATGCAGTTGGCGTGGCTGCCGGCGACGGGGAAGATGATCTGAGGCGGCGAAAGAAAGTCTGTAGGGGGGATCTCTGCTGCTATGAACGCTTCAGTCGATGGTGCACCTCAGGTGGGGTGGATGACGGCACGGCAGGAGTAGGACATAACACACAGAGTTTTCTTTGACGCCTATCTGAAAATGAAGTAAATCTGTAAGGGCTCCTTAGAATTGGAGGATTCTATAAATGCAGGGACAGGAAAAACACAGGAATAGGAAAGGAATGCACGTGCAAAACAGAGCATTTGGAAACATAGGATTTCAGTCGACCTGGGTGTTTGGCTCACATGAATTGGAAGAACACAGGAATGGAGAAACAAAGTGATGCGACGAGTGTACAACCTCTTTGGCATAGCCTTGTGGACCTCAACATCATTGGGTTGGACGTGGAGGATGGTGATAATGCTGGTGTGACTGTCGGAGGTGGGGAAGAAGATCCGAGGCCTCTAGAAACGGCGCCGAGGGTACTGCTCCACTGTGATGGACGGTTCCGTCGTTGCAGTAGCTCCGCTAAGGTGTATGGCGACGAGGCTGAAGCACGACAAGACAGACAACATTAATCTGAAGTGGGACCCTAATATCATCAGCAATAGATGATGTAAAATACATCACCAAAAAGTGCTAGACGTAAAACACATCAGCCGCCCCACGGCCAATCCGACAGATGCTGTAAGTACTGTTCACTCTGAACTTAACTAAAGAAAATTAACTTTAGAGTCAAAACTGAATTTTACTGTCGAAACTGATTGAACTAGTAACAGAGCATTGCAATAGATGTTTAGGGCGTTCGAGCACTAGTAGCAGAGAAGCAGTGATCTAAATCAGCAGACGCTCGAGCAGGGAACACACTTGCAGAGAGCAAGTCGTGCAGTAGCACCGCGACCGAGTGCTAAAGCAGCAACTCCTGTAGCTGCCGGAGGTCGTGCAGTAGCAGCAGCGCAAGCGAGAGCAAGAGCAGAGTAGCAGCACGAACGAAAGCAGGAGTAGTGCAGCAGCGCGACCGACAGCAAGAACAGAGCCGCAGTGCGAGCGAGAGCCAGAGCAGGTGTAGCTAGTGCCGTTATGGAAGTCACCGCTGAGGAAGCAACGACATGGGGGAGAGACGCCGTGGATGATGTGGCCGGCGACGGCGCCGTCGATGGAGACATGCCATGTCTACTCGGTATCGAGCACCGGCAGCCCCGTGAGATCGAATAAAAGATAAAATGCAATGGTGAGTGCAGAACCTCCTTGGTGGCGCCGAGTTGGCCTCGGCTTCATCGGAGGAATTGGTGAGGGTGCTGCGGTTCTGATGGGGCAGATCAAGACGACGCTGTGAGGATTGAGGTGGTGCGATAGATGAGGCGAACGTCGGGGCAGCTTGTTGGAGGTGAAGGACGGGGCGGCTGATCCGGCGGGACGACGAGATAGACAACAGATCCTCATCTGGTGAGGTGGATGAGGGACGGCGACCTGTTGCGGTGGACGACGTAGTCGGGGAAGAGTCTTCGGCTGGGCGGCGGTCGGGAGGCCGACGGAGGAGCATGGGGTTTCACGGGTTTTGGCGGCCTCGGTGTATGAATGGGGGGGGCGAAGGGGGAGGGGGGAGCCAAGCTTAGGGATGCGCTTGTCCGAAATGTAGGGTAAGTTACCAGCGTACCCCCGCCGGTTTTGACACCGCGACGTGGAGCTTCATTTCTGGCTGAGGGGTATAAGGGGGATTTCGCGTGTCTGGGCTGTAGGAGCAATCTCGGATGAGGAGGGAGTTCTCGCGCACATCCAAATTTTGGGATAACAAGGCGCGGCGCGGGTTGAAGAGGCGGGAGCTTCAAAGCAGGTCAGACAAAAGATACTCGATCTTGAATATTTCGGGATAACAAGGTGCGGATTCCTTGTTTGGCAGAACAAACTTAACGTGTAAAAAAACAATTCATACAAGACACAAGAGAGTCATGTCCCCTTTTACTATATTGCTATAGATGCCATTGGAAAAACTACAAGAAAAATGTAAAAAAATCGGGAGAACAAGATTACCCTGCAGAGTACCAAATCGATATGCACTTCCCTTAACAACAACAAAAAACAAATCAATTCCCACCAAAGAAAGAGTAATGTCCCTTTTTATATGATTACAGATGCCATGATCTTGAATTTCAATTTTTGAATCCATGTTATGTTGAACTCGAATATATCGTTAGGTGACCTTGCGGTTTATAATTGATGTAGTCGTACATTTTGATCTTCCATCATATATGAACATTTTACTCCACCATGTGAACATATATATTGTCGTCTACCATATGGACTAAATTTGAATCAATTTTCCTTATTTGAATACAATTGTTGTCAAGTTATACAATAATTTAAATATTATCTTGATAACAAAAAAACATGCATATAGCAGTAATCATATTTCACTATGAACTACATGTACCATATGCTCTCCAATTCAAATATTTGTATCCATTTTATGTTGAATTCAAATCAAAGTACATTATTGGTCTAGGTAGCGAGATGTTTGGGATAATCTAAACCCTGTTTTAATATGTAATATTTTTGGCTGAATTGGGACAAGTTTTGGTATAAGCTTCTTGCAAAACCGGAGATTATCTCAACAAGCCTCGTGGTTCCGAGAGGGAACGTGTCACCTTTGTGTGTGAAATGATATACGCCGCCTCCCCCTGATTTTATTTACAGAGGCAATGTAGAACTATATGAGTGCCCTGTTAAATTTTGGAATTATTTCGGGTTCATTTGGCCTTTTTCTACATTAATTGAGTTTTCGGACTTTTAATGTGCATAATCTAAATATGAATTCATGCACATGCTCCGGTGCACCAAACTGGGTTGAAAAATCACATGTGTGTCCTTGGTTGAATTTCTAGGTCCCATGGAAGAAATGAGAATGAAATTCAAACATCTGGGCGTCATGACTCGGCCGAGAACATCGAGAAACTTATATTTTAAATTCATGTAAATCCAAAACTCGCCTAGAAATCATGAAACTTGGCATGGTGTCATGTCATGGCACTAACATGTTGTGGTAAAAAAATGGGCCGATTTGGAAGCTCGTGGTTCTAAGAGGGAACGTGCCACCTTTGAGTGTGAAACGATATACTCTGCCCCCCCCCTTGAGTTTCTTAACAAAGGCAACATAGAACTACATTAGTGCCCTGTTAAATTTTGGAATTATTCTGGGTTCGTTTGTCGTTTTTTATACATTAATTGAGTTTCTTGTCATTTAATGTGCATAAGTCAAATTTGAACTACAAGCACATGCTCTCGTGCACCAAAGTTGGTTGAAAAATCACATTTGTGTCCTCGGGTGAATTTCTAGGTCCCATGCAAGAAATGAGAATAAAATTAAAACATTTGGGCATCGTGGCTCGGCCGAGAACATTGAGAAACTTGGTTTTAAAATTCTTGTAAATCCGAAACACGTCTGAAAATCATGAAACTTGGCATGGATGTCATGTCATGGTACTACCATGATGTGGTAAAAAAATTGGCCGAATAGGAACAGATTTTGGTATAAGCTTCTTGCAAACTGAAGCTTCTCTCAAGAAGGCTCGTGGTTCTGAGGGAACATGCCACCTTTGAGGGTGAAACGATATATGTTGTCCCCCTTGAGTTTATATTCAAAGGCAACATAGAACTACATGAGTGCCTTGTTAAATTTTGGAATTATTCCGGCTTCGTTTGGCCTTATTTACACATTAATTGAGTTTTTGGTCATTTAATGTGCATAATTCAAATTTGAACTACAAGCACATGCTCCCGTGGACCAAAGTTGGTTGAAAAATCACATTTGTGTCCTCGGGTGAATTTCTAGGTCCCATGCAAAAAATGAGAATAAAATTCAAACATTTGGTCATCGTGGCTCGGTCGAGAACATTGAGAAAGTTGGTTTTAAAATCATGAAACTTGGCATGGTGTCATGTCATGGTAGTACCATGCCGTGGTAAAAAAATGGCCGAATAGGAAATTTTTTGGTATAAGCTTCTTGCAAATCGGAGCTTCTCTCAAGAAGTCTTGTGGTTCCGGGAGGGAACGTGTGACCTTTGTGTGCATAATTCAAATTTGAAATACAAGCACATGTTCCAGTGCACCAAAGTTGGTTGAAAAATCACATGTGTGTCCTCGGGTAAATTTCTAGGTTCCATGCAAGAAATGGGAATGAAATTCAAAATTCTGGGCGTCGTGGCTGGGTTCGAAACATTGCGAAACTTAGTTTTTAATTCCTGTAAATCCAAAACACGCATGAAAATAATGAAACTTGGCTTGGTGCCATGACATGGCACCAACATGCTGTGGTAATTTTGCAGTCTGATTTGCGAAGGTGCACACATTAACAATCAACAAAGTCATTTTGGAACAAGTGATGTCACATTACAATCGGAAACACAAGTATTATTGAAACCATGGGCGTTCTACTTACTAGTACCATTTACGTGCCGCCACACGTCCCCATTTTTTATTGGCTAGGAGGCGCCATGCAGGGTAGCTATTTGAGTACGAGAGGCGTGCGATCGGACCCCTACACGTGCTTATCGGGAGGAGAGCCTTTGACCTCCATCTGCCGTCCACCTCTCTCCCAAGGTCTCCATTAATGGCCCCCAAGCCTCTATTTAATGGCGTGGCTATGTCTCACTCGACTGAGATTTAAGAGAGAAAAGAGGAAATCTGAAAGCACGGATCTTGATGTAAGATCCGACGGACCTATATAGCATCTAGTGCGACTTATAGCAAGACTAATGAATATATAAGGACGATTAATTGTATTACATAATTAGAAAGATAATTAAAAAAGCCACATGCGGCTACGCCCGAAATACACAAGGGCAAAAGAAGAAGGAAGACAAGGATCTGGCTCGCTGATCTCTACTTTCTTGATGCGTTGCTGCAGGCCGCAGGAACTAGTCTCCGCGGCGAGTGGCGATGAGCTTTTTCGTGTCCTCAAGACGCTGCTTGAGAACATCCATGGATTCCTCCACCAGCCTTTGGCGCTCGTTGAGGAGCATGTCATTCTCGTCCATAAGTTTCTTGACGATGACGTCGGTCCTCTTCAACAAGGCACTGGTCTCCTCCTGCTGGTCTACACTTCAGACGGTCTTCTCCCTCAGCAGGTCACGCTCGGCCCGGAGCCTCTCATTGCCCTCCCTTAGTTGCCGGATGACGCCAGTAGCCTGTTCAAACGAGGCTCTCATGTCGTCCTGCAACCTCGCCCAGCCAGAGATCTGATCCATCTGGCTATGGACGATCGCATGCATGCGCCTATAACAGTCGTCACCTGCCCGCGAGAAATTTTCCCAGGCCTCCGCGGCGCAGAGGGACATCTCTTCTGCATTCGTGGCACAGCGGGACATCTCTGCTGCTTCCGCAGTGCGGCCGGACCAGTCTGCTGCATCGATGGCGCGGCAGGACCTCTGTGCTGCTTCAGCGGCACGGTTGGACCTCTGTGCTGCTACTTCTGTGCAGCAGGACATGTCGGCTGCTCTCGCAGCGAGGCAGGACATCTCTCGTGCTTCCGCTTCCATGCTCGCCTCTCCCTGGTGGCAATCTCTCGACCGAAAACTCACGCTGGCCATGGCAGACGCAAGGGAAGGATGCTGAATGACTTGTTTGTTTTTGAGGATGAGGAGTTGAGGAGGAATGTGCAGTCATCTTGGCATACTAGTATTTATAACCCAGTACTAATACGCTCCTAAGTGGGAAACCGTTTAGGTTGTGATGAGTGTGAACAGGTTTGCAATTCAATATAGTGTGGAGTAATTTGGAATGTGACGAGATGCAAGCTCAAAATTTATTGACGGTTCTAGTTTCGAAGTGCGGCACTATTCTCGGATGGAGTAGTTCTTTTTCTACTCCCTCCTTTCCGGTTTTATAGGGCTTATCTCAAAATTTTAGTTTTTCCATTTTATAAGGCTCAATTTGGTTGTTCCCCAACACATGTTCTTATTCCAAGGTGCATTAAATCATTGCATGCAAGTATTAAGAGAAAATTGACCAATGCATGTACTTTATGCATGCATGCATTGCAATTAATGCATTTATAAACATAATTTTTTGAGAAAAACAAGAGCATTAATTAGGTGCTTTTGCAAACTACAAAAAATATTCCACCACTCACCATCTTGGTTGGTGAGATTTTTTAATTAAGCCCTATAAACCGGAAAGGAGGGAGTACTGCTGTGTACATGCAATAACTGGCACCATCGTATACATATCTTATGGTTAATGGGGCGTTCGACAGGAATAGCCGCGTGGCGAGCTCTAGGCTAGTATTTTTCAGACGCATTAAAACTATCTATCGGGACTTCTCGCACGCACCATCGTGGCACCCACAAAAACTTGTACTCTGAGTTTAGTACATTATACAGGAAGAGAAGAGGTGCACGCACGCACTCGTCCTCTCACACACGCGTCTGTTTTTTCTTGAAAAGGAGGATGATGACCCCCGACCTCTGCATCTGGGAGTCACACACGCATCTGTAGCTACGAATTATAGTGTTCTCAACCATCCGATTGGCTCTATCATGGATGTACCTATATACTAAAACATGTCTAGATACATCTATATTTTGACAAATGGAAGGCATGTATTGTGGAACGGAGGGAGTGCTTGTCATCAAAATGGATAAAAACGGATGTATCCTGAACTAAAATATGTCTACATACATCTCCTTTTATCCATTTTGATGACAAGTAGTACTTCTTACCCAAAGGAACTTTATATCCAACAGACACGAAATATCCGTTCGACTGTTGGAAATTACTGATTTGGTGTCGAAGTAATTGATGCATCGCCACCAAAACCCACCATTTCTTAAGCTAAAGTAGACGAAGGTAATCCCTATATTAGCATATTACTAAGATAAACAGAAGGCACTGTAGAAACATTTAGGACGTGAGCTTGTCAATCTGAATGTGGAGGGACACCAGCTTAGCTTCGGCCAGCAGCTTGGGCGGAACTGTCAAGAAGGTCAGCTCCTGCACGTCGACGTCACCGGGATCCTTGCTGCTTGTCACCTCCATTTCCACCTTGACGGCGTTGGTCGTGCCTTTGGGCTCACCCGGCGGGCCGTTCGCCCACAGCTTGGCCACATAGTGCGGCAGTGGGGACGCCCCCGCTCTGATGCAGACGACCGACACGGCGATAGGCGCGCTGATGTCGAGCACGCCGCCGACCAAGAAAAACGTGCGGCCGTTCTCCTCCGCGAACAGCAAGAGCCGTTGCTTCGACAGTGGCACTTGCAGCTGAAGCACCTTGCCGTACTGGATCCTGTGCATGGGCATGGGATGCGCGGTGCTGATGTGGTGCTAGAGCGCCGGCGGCGGGCCTTCTTAGCCGCAGACGGGCATGGGGCATTTGTAGGGCGCGACCGGAGACACGCTCTGGTGATCAGCGAGCTTGTGGTGAGTGACGTAGAGCCCACAGCCTTCATGCGGGCACTCCACCCTCACCCACGAAAGGACGGAGTCCACTGCCGTGTTCCACACGTCGAAGCCACCGCCGCGCTCGCACTTCTGGCACGGCCGCTAGTTCCCGGGGCACTCGACGCGGCAGTCCGCGCAGGCCAGGTGCCCTCCCTTGCACTGCAGAAATCAATCGAACAACACATCAATCAAGAAACCCGCACCTTGCTCAATCAGCCAAATGGACGAGGTGTATTCGAACCTCATACACTGGAGGTGTCAAGGGGCGGAGGCACAAGGGGTAGTGGAGCACGGTGAGGTCCATCGAGACCTTAGAGAGCTCCATCGTCGGGTCCTGTTCGGTCTGCATGATCTCGCCCTCCTCGTGCACAACCATCTCTCGACTTGGGCCGGGGCATTACAAAGCTTTACCGTCACATATTTTCTACTACTTCAAGGTGCATTAAATCAACACATGAAAGTATCAAAAGGAGAGTCACGGCATGCATGCATGCATTGTAATTATTGCATCGGTAAACGCAAATTATCGAAATATATCGAGTGCAGTGCTTTGATGTGTCGCGTCAACTCGTACATCAATGAGAAATTTGATTATCCTCTCCCTCGAGGACTTAACTGCACCTGCCTTTGGCTGTATGACAGGTTGGCCACACACCTGTCGGGCCCACCTGTCATACACCCAAAGGCAGGAGCGTCCCTGCCTCGCCCATGAGCGTGGTGGCTGGCGAGACTAGGAGAAGCTTTCGCTACACGCTCTCCCTCCCGCACGTGGTGGACATGCAACAGTTCAATCGGTGTCAGATGGCCAGAAGCGTACTGTAGTACTCCTCCAGTGCAGTAGTACTCCGTCATTGTTTGACTTACCGAAGAGGCGAAGAGCCAAGCACAGCCCGGACACTCATGTGGCAGTTTCATGTGTAGAGTAGTCTAGGATAGCGTGTACTGTGCCTGTAACCTTAAAATCGTTGGGGTCGGCTCCATGCTATGTGGCCGTCTCAAAGTTTTTAAAAAAAATAAAATAGTCTTCTGGCCCTACCTGTTACCCTGGTGATTGTAGTTTTCATGCTCATCTGGTCAAGACAGGAATATATATTTGAATTTGTTTTTTTCGAAAAGGGGGGACTCCCTGGCCTCTGCATCAGAACGATGCATACGGCCACATATATTTTAATTTGTGGTGGGTAAATGTTAGAGGTTGCAGCAAATATATTGTACACTGCGGGTCTTTCAGCCAAGTTTAGAGGCAAGCAAGTGGGGCCAGTGCTATGATGTGTCGCGTCAACTCATACAACGAGGAGAAGCTTTATTTTACTACACGCCTTCTCCCTTGCCCATGCGCACGGTTGCTCGCAAACGAGGACAGGCTTTTGCTTAGTAGTACTTCTACAACAAGCTATCCGTCCCGCTCGCGGTGGACGGACATGCAGCAGTGGATTCGACACTGTAGAAGCAGTAGTAGTAACATCATTGTTCGTCTTCTCGAAGAGGCGAAGAGCCAAGCGCAAAACGAACGTTGCAGTTGCGAACATTGGAGGACACATATATAGCCAGGCTCTTGCATGAGACAAAATTGCTATGTGAGCCCACTATTGTACTAGTACGTAGAACTACTTGCTAGTATAGCCCTGTAAACCAGAAAGGAGTATTTGCCCTTCTAGAGATTTCAACAAGTGACTAGACTACACCGAGACAGAGTACATATGGAGCAAAATGAGTGAATCTGCACCATAAATAAATACGTACTAGTTCTATCGTCTTCCTCTCCGAGGTGCAAAATATTGAGTATACTGACTAGTCTCTTTTTGACACGCATTTATGTTTTTTTGACACAGTACAGATGCAAGCGCTCATATACACGCGCATACAGTCACCCCTATGAAACCACACACGCACGACACTATCATCTTAAAATTTACGAAGTCACCATAGGCACCTCGTTGTCGACGGGTCCATAGGTGCTTGAATGCGAAGGAGGGAGAGGGTAGCGGGTCCCGAGATGTTGAACGGTCAATGATGCATCCTCAATTACATGCAGAGGGAATTAGTTGGAGAAGCAGAATAGAGCCAGCACGATGTGAATGCAATAGAGTTTGGACTCTCATATAATAAAGGCGCCCCACCACCCCAATCCATCTACTCCCAAGTCTCTGCGCAACATTGCTCACTCCAATGCAAGACCAAGTGACCAGAAGCCACAAGCACCTATGGAAGCAATGGACGCGAGCGGCAGTCGGCTGTGCCAAATCATCCAAGGCGCCGGCCTGCGGCCCCGCACCGTGCAGCATTTCCAGACGGTGCTAGCGACCGCAGGCGTCGTAGCCCTCGCCGACACTGGCTTCGCCTCTCGCATGGACGACATGATGGTCAACTCCATCCGCAAGTTCACCGCCATCAAGAAGCGCGTGGATGACCTTGCCGTACTGCTCCAGCCCGCGTGCCCAGGCTCCTCATTACCTGCCACCCTCATCGGCCTTCATAGTGACGAACTCTTTCAAGCCCTGGTGTCCCTGCAGGTGCCGGAGGTCGCGACTAAGAATGTGCACCTCCAGGTCGCGCTCGCCGCACAGCGCCTCGCCATGCAAGAAACCGTCGACCTGCACATCCACGTCTACGAGAAAATCGTCTACATAGGCCACTACAAGGCAAGCGAGGATAGAAAGACGTTGGCCTTCTTCCAGCGGTTGGAATATTTGGACGCCATGGTTCAGAAGCACGTCGACCTAGCCACGAAAGCCACTGCTACTTAGGCGTCGTTCGGTGGGCCGGCGCCCTGAGTTGAGGAGGTGGACGTCGTCGTTGGATGTATATCTTCTTCTTGCCTCCTGTAACCAGCACTGCATCGCCTCGTGGCCTTAATGTTTTATTAGTATAGTACTCCCTCTGTTCCCAAATATAAGTCTTTCTAAAGATTCCAGCAAGTGACTACTACATACGGAGCAAAATGAGTGAATCTACACTCTAAACTATGTCTACATACATCTGTATGTTGTATTCCATTTGAAATAGTATCTAAAAAGGCTTATATTTATGAACGGAGGGAGTATATGGCATTTTTGTTCCAGTCGTGACGTTTTCACTGTGAGGTGGGGCCCCAGTTGAGCAAACCCACCCCGCCCACCGGGCGTCGGCCGAGTTTAGAATTAGAAGCGAGAAATGAGGGAGGAGAGCTAGCTGTAGCACGGACGCTGTTGTCAGATGGGACTCGTGTTTATAGAATAGGAGTACTGAGAACTCGTGCCTCTTTTTTTTAGGAAAAAATTAGTCGTATGTCTAGTACCACTAGTTGGGTGCGTGCGACCTATAGCTGTCATCACTTTAGGTCTCCTTTTTGAACCGCGGCTACGCTTCATAGTACATATTTTTTCACGCATTTATCCTCCTATATGTACTCCTAGGCTATTTCCACGTGCTCCCATTCACCGACATGTGGGACATAGAGCATCTGGGTCATAGTGCATGCACGACTCGGAGCATATGTCGGGGTACTTTACATTTTAGCCTCACGAATTACATGGAAACCCCCCATAGAAGAATAAATAAATGAATGAATTACTACATGAAACTGGATTATTTTTGTGGAAACCGGAGCACGTTCATTAAATTTTGGACATAACACGTTTATAAAAAATGACCACACCTAAACCAGTCGAAGGGCCTCTTTGATTTTTCCCGCAAAAAAAGGGCCTCTTTGATTCGCAGGATACTGAAAAACAGGAATGGGGAAAGTATGATGTAGATGAACCGAGACAAGGAGAACTCTAACTCAGTTAGAGCTTAGAGTTAGATTCTAACCCTGAACTAACTCTAAACCAAAGAGGTGTATGGATGGTAGGGTTAGATTGACAATAAATGCTCTTTCTCAATCATTTGACTACTTTGGACCCTATTTCCTGCTGGATTTGGTGTGGCCAGCTCTTCTGTGGCCTCCTCCCGCTCACAATTGACATAAACGAACCATCTATACAAGTCAAGCATGCAAAACATGATAATTTTTACTTTGTCCATACAAATGAGATGTCCCACTTAAACATACAAGTCGTCAATCAAGCTTCACAAAATAAAAAAACACTTCATGAAACAAAGCATGAGCTAACTCATCACGGAAGTCATTCACGATAGGGAGGGAGCCCGGAGCCCCTCACGCACTGAGGGAGGAGCTCGCCATCGTCGCTCTGGAGGAAGGCTCTGTAGAGCCCAAGCCCCGGGAACCCCTCCGACGCCGGACCTTGCGAGTTGAGGTCGACACCGGCATGGGTAGCAGGGCCGCTTGCCACCGACTGGGAACTTAATCTTTGGGCCTCTAGAAATAATGCAAGCGTATAACTAAAATACCTAGAAAGGTGAACTGAATCTTTGGGCCTCTAGAAATAATGCAAGCCTGAAACTGAAATACCTCGAAAGGTGAACTGAATCTTTGGGCCTCTAGAAATAATGCAAGCCTGAAATTGAAATACCTAGAAAGGTGAACTGAATCTTTAGGCCTCTAGAAATAATGCAAGCCTGAAACTGAAATACCTAGAAAGGTGAACTGAATCTTTGGGCCTCTAGAAATAATGCAAGCCTGAAATTGAAATACCTAGAAAGGTGAACTGAATCTTTAGGCCTCTAGAAAGATTTATTACCTCCTCAAGTGTGAACTGAATCAAACAATTCCATGCGTGCACAAAATCTATACCAAGTTTGATCAGGATCTACTTTTCCAAATCAGAATTAGCGCTAGAGCAAGCAAGATCAATGATATGGCCATGAGACAGAGAAGGAACGAAAAAACTCACCCCTCTCCCAACCTCCCTGGTAGATGCGCCGCCGCCACGCACGACAGAGGGAGAAAAACGACTGGTGAAGGGGGAGCGGGGCGACCTTCGAAGGCCAGAGGGAGAGGGCGGCCGGAGTAGGGCGGCGGAGGCCGGAAGGAGAGGGCGGCCGGAGGAGAGAGAGGGCAAGCGGCGCTTGGGTGGGCGGCCCTTTGGGGAACAGAGAGG
>NC_041391.1:246172092-246186207 GCF_002162155.2 Triticum dicoccoides
TAGGGGAGATTTTTTTAGTTCTCTTTTAGTGGGCTCGAGGATAACAAACCCAATTAGAACCTCTCCATTGGGCTAGTTTTTTAGCTGGGTTAGAGCAAACTAGCTCAAACTAACCCCTCTTGTTTCGATAATTTGAGGCTATTTCAACCCAAACTAGCTCTAACTCAGGGATCCAAACAAAGAGGAGTGTTACTGTACATGCTACAGTGTGGACCGTAGCACATTGTTTTTTATGGCCATATCACTACATTGTTTTCTACTGCTGGTTCACTGGGCTACCGTGGTTCACACTGCTGGTTCACTAGGCTGCCGTGGTTCGCACTCCTCCGACCTGAGTATTACTCCCTCCGTTCCTAAATATAAGTCTTCGTAGATATTTCACTGTGGACCACACACGGATGTATATAGATGCATTTTATGTGTAGATTCACTCATTTTTCTCCGTATGTGGTCCATAGTGAAATCTCTCCAAAGACTTATATTTAGGAACGGAGGGAGTAGTATAGTACTAGTATATACCGCATCATTCTTTGCTCCTTCTTACTACTCCGACATGTGGGAGAGCCAGCATTTGGGTCGACATGTCATGCACCAGATTAGAGCGCGGAATGGAAGGGGGGCATCACCCCGGTCGGAGCGCTAGTAATTCATGACTATAGTGAGTGGTCATATCACAAGTCTTTCCAGCAGTAACGTGCCGTCAAATCGCACAGCCTGACCTTTCCAACAGTATGTTTGAGAATCTACCACTCGCTCACCCTCCTCGCCTTTGTGTCAAACCGCGTACCCGAAAACTGCCGCGCGTACTGCTCGGGAAAAGCCCCGCCCTCAACTTTTAACTACGCGAAAATAGTTCGAGCTTGTTCGTTCTATATAAATACAGTACTTACTGTATGTTTATTCACCCGTGGGGTTGTTCAATGAATGGAGGGGCGGGGAGCACAAGTGAACAATACTGTAGTAGTACTACTAGTAGTAAGTAGGAGTCGTACAGTAGTCACCTTAAATAGAGAGTTTCTTTTCTTTAATGCCACATACACAAATTGAAACGCTTGTTGTGGAGAGAAAAAAGATAATCACTCCACTATATATGGACGCAGGGGCCTGAGCGCTTGCTTTACTAGGGTTGCTCTCTTCATTCTCTCATCCTCTCCAGATATAAACAAGATAGTGGTAGCGACATTTTCTCTCTGCTCACCGCTTGTCACAGATCCGGCCGGAGCCCTTCGGCCGGTGTGTGTAGAGGACTAAAAGGTGCATCGTTCACGCGGTCATCGCCGCCGAGGGAGGAAACCCACAGCTGCTAAAGGGGCCCGATCCTCTGCCCGTGCCATTCTCTCCCACACAGCGCTGGCTCGGGAGGTCCTCCGACCCTTCTTCCTCCCTGTCGTATTGTCTGCAGATCCGACCTGCCGCCGCCGACATCCCGGCGACCCTCAGGTATAAGTTCTTCGAAAGCGGCCTTGCTCTACTGCCCCAGCTCCCCATGTGTCTGCATGTGCATCTTTTTCTACTCCCATCAGCTCTTCCAAAGCCACCTAAATTTTTAGTATTATTAGAGGTAAAGCTACTTCATGCATTCAAATCTAGGGCTTTGTTCAAACAACGAAGAAAGGGGGGAAAGTTGTAGCATGAATCTAGGACTTGATTCAAAGAGGAAATAATATGGTGAAAGTAGTAGGGACCGGATACCCAACCGGTCTCTTGGTTGAAAAGGGAAATAATGGGAAAACGCAGTACAAACTGGATAAGGAACAGATCTATTATTGGTTGAAAAAAGGATAGAGAGTGGCGGCTGGTGGACAAGTCAACAGAGTATGTCTAGGATTAGATTTGCTGCCATCACATAGTAAAAGGTCTCCAGGATTAGATTTGCTTCCCTCACATAGTAAAAGGTCTCAGGATTAGATTTGCTGCCCTCACATAGTAAAAGGTTTCAGGATTAGATTTGCTGCCCTCACATAGTAAAAGGTCTCCAGGATTAGATTTGCTGCCCTCACATAGTAAAAGGTCTCCAGGATTAGATTTGCTACCCTCACATAGTACAAGGTCTCCAGGATTAGGTTTGCTGCCCTCACATAGCATGAACAAACTCGGCATCACCACTTTATGCCTCCTTGTAGGTACATTCTACTGATGCTTCCACTGTCGCATGTCCTTATACCAACCTTTTGCTGTTGTTAATGTAAGGGCGCATGTAAAATGAAGTGCTCACACTGTTACCTTAGGGACATGTCTAACCAGTGTTATTATTAATCTAATGCCTCCAGTGATAAGATGCAATTAAACTGTGTTACAAATGGCACACCTACTGTTTTCCCCAATATGATATGTAAGTTGCTCCTTTACGCTGCTGAGTGTCCTGGTGTCCCCATGGTCCCATGCCCTTAAACCAACTCTTTAGCTGCTGTTGATTTACTGTGTCTGGTAAACAAGCAATGCCACCATTAAAGTAATCCCATATTTGAGGAATCTCATTGTTGATCGTAATGTTTCTGGTAACATGAAGCATTGCTGACGTTTTAAAATCTCTGCTGTCCTTGCGTGATTGCCATGAATATAATTAAGATGCTTCTTTTCATTTTGTATATGTTTCGTATATTCTTATTGACTAGCAACTATTTACCTTCTAGCTTTTCGTGTAGATAGGGATATCCATTTCACCTTGTTGCTATTGTGACCTTTTGGTGAATTGCACAAAACACTTTTTTTGGAATGAGTGTCTTGTGCAGTTCAACTAAAATGTCACGTGGGCAACATCTCTCAATTTTGGTGGAACTACACAAAATGGTGATTGGAGTTTCCAAAATCTTCGTCAAGTTCTGCCGGTAATCTCATGCAACATTTTATTAGCCTTTGCAAGATGGAGTCGTCACTATCACCACAATGGCACTTTATTTTAGTGGAACTGCACAAAAGGATAAGAAAATTATAGTTGCACCTTACATGAGCTGGACATCCAACTTTAATGTTCCTCAATTTTAGTGCAACTACTAAAGAAGAACCTGCCAGCTCACGAGAGAAAGTACTTCTTGCTAGCTGAATGATGCAATCTTTGCTTCATTTCAAGTGAACTGCAGAAAAAGGCGCATGAATTGAATCATGGAACTCCAAGGAGACCTCATCCTAGTGGAGCTGCAGGTTGAGTTCAAGGAGGCGGCTATTAATGTGAAATCATGCTCTCCTGTCTCCTTGTTTGTGCTATGCAAATAGGAATACTCAACTACAGATGTTGTGACGGTCAAGAGCATTCGCCAAGTTCTTCGATTGTATGACATGGCTAGCCAAGATGGATTTAATCCCGATATTCACTTTATCAAAAGGCTCTAATGGGTTGGTTCTAAATCTTGCAAGCCGGGAATCAATGAGATGTGTAGGCATCTTTGTTGTACTTATTATTTGAATCGTATTTGTTGGTTCTGAATCTTGCAAGCTGGGAATCAATGAGATGTGTAGGCATATTTGTTGTACTTATTATTTGGATCTTATTTGTTGGTTCTGAATCTTGCAAGCTGGGAATCAATGAGATGTGTAGGCATATTTGTTGTACTTATTATTTGGATCTTATTTGTTGGTTCTGAATCTTGCAAGCTGGGAAACACGGCATGATGATGCAGAGGACAACAACCATAACAAACAGTTCAAACTTGGTAGTATTATCTTTGTGAAAGTGCGACAAATGTGCTGATCGTGTGCGTCCTGAGAATAATAATTCTAATTGTTGTGCATGTTTATCATGTGGCCCTGATAGAATGAGCCAATGCATTGCTTGTTTTAAGTATAAATTTCAATTAAAGCTAATTAAATTTAAGTAAAGTGACCACTAACTCCTGTTATTACAGTACCAATACAGACCCGCTCATGAACCGACGTGTGGCCGGAGTAGGTTTCTTAATGGAGGTGTTTGAATGCGCCGAGGGTGCATCTTCTGTCGGGAGTGCAGTGGACGAGGGAGGGGTAGTAACTATTGTCGCCTGTACACACTCAGCTTACTATTGAATCCAGTTCCCCAAGAGCTGAAAAACGAACTGCTGCCGCCGCCTACACACTCGTTCACTCGAAGAGACTCCAATGGCGATCCGAGGGGTCAGCCTGCTGGATATGGACTTCAGCAAGGAGTTCTCTTTTGAGTTCGCTGTTCAGTCCTATGTCTGGACCAAGCTGAATGTGATGTACACCAATGATATGGACTCGGTGAAGATCTGCCTCGCCTCAGTCCTATGGCTGCACCAGGTTCTGGAGCATTCGCCTGTTTCATCGGCAGCACCGACTGCACCTTCGTCACGGTGGAGAGAAGGAAGAACGCGACAATGCGGCCATCTGGTGCAACAAGCTTGTCAACATCCAGAAGCAATACAAGATCATCAGTAATGGGTAGGAGAAGGACTCCGTGATTGACCTCGCTGAGACCATCATCGACCCCTGATACGCCAACATGAAAGAAGACGACCTGAACACGTGGGAGGTACCTCTGAATCTAGCCTACATAACAAACACGGCCAAGGACGCATACGCATGCTACGACATGCATAGGTAGATCTTGGACATGAGGGCGTGGCTGCTTCCCGTAACCGACCAGTACACGGACAGCTGCAACATCATGATCAAGCGTGCCAGGAAGGTCTAGATGTTGTATTTTATCTGTTTATAAGCACCTTTATCATCTGAGTGTTTCATGCATTAGCCTGTGTGTTGTAATTATCTGTTTTGTCCGAAATATTTCTTTTAAGAACCCATTAACCTGATTGCTTTTTTAGTGGCTATTTGCTTATGTATGTAACTAGTTCACTTGTTCGTTAAAAAAAACTAGTTCACTCGGCTGCCGTGCTTTGAATCTCCTTCCTCCCAATATATTCCCCTCCTCGGGTGGACCCAAAAGGTCTCTGAATTTTCTCCCACTTTCTTTTTCGATGTAAACTGAGCTTTCTCCCAGTAATTTTCCCTAGAACCAACTCAATTGTCCCACGTCTAGCCTAAAAAATAATAATACCCCACGTACTATTAACTCATCAAATTAAAATGATATTTTATTTCGTAAGTTGAAAGTTCTTATGAAATAATAATAATAATTGTTTATATATAACTTGGCAAGTTAACTCCTAGTGATTGCGTACATAAGCTTGCAAAGATTTTACTGACCAATGCAGTAATAGACGTGCAATCATGTGTTTATGTTTTTATAACATTTCTCCGCCTAGCCCAACATGATATTTTCACCCATCCCAGCAAGTCTGCGTATTTCGAGAAAAATGCAAATGGGATTTAAATGGGCTGCATAGATGCTACATCATTGTTTCACCCAGCCCACCAAATGGACTAAAAAACAAATGGACTGGCTGACATGTGGGCCAGTAGGTCGAAGCCTAAGAAGGCGTTGGATTTACATCCAACGGCCGACATTCTTCTTCAATCTCTCATCTTCTTCCCCCGGCGCTGTCGGAACCGCCTGCTCCAGCCTTCGGCATCCAGCGGCGTTGTTTTGCGCTCCCCAGCGAAATGCTACCCCGCCGACGGCCAGGCCATCCCTCCACTCCGCACCTCCTATTATTCTCTGCCGAGTGTAGGCCCACCCCGCACCCGAACCACTCAAGTTTCCCACTCCTCTCCATCTGCGACTCCACTATCGCGTCTTCCCCATCTCTGGGTCGTTCCAGTCTGGGGCCTCGCTGTCGTCCACCGCCTCGGTGCGCTCGGCACGGCGTGGTCAACATACGAGAGTCATCAGAAGAGGACTGTACGTGGAGAGCCTGACGGCTGGGACCCACGAGGTCCATGGTCGCACGCAAGGAAAGTTCCTCCTTATTACGCATTGTAGGTGGACTGTACGTGGGAAGGGCTTCTGTATTTCGCGAAAAAATGCCCCCCCCCCCCCGCTGACAGGTCGGACCCACCAGCTATATATTCGCACGCAAGGAAGTGCCTCCTTATTACGCACAAAAAATGAATACCCCGCTGCTAGCTGGGACCCACCATAGTGGGTGGCTGGCTTGTGGGCCTACTAAGTTGACAAGGACGGAGGGCTTTGTCAACTTAGTCAATATGAACGATTCTAGCTCCATGACCGTACGATGTCCATCCAATGGCCATAGTGCTTCTTCAACCTCTGGTCTTCTTGCTCCAGCCGCCCAAAGCAGCACCGGTCGTGCCGCGTGCTCCTGCCTCTCGTGGCGGCTGTGATGCCGCGGAGGCCTCACTGCCCCCTACTACTCCCACCACTGGCCCAGAGCATCCCTCTAATCACCCACACCCCCCTGTTATTCTGCGGCGACGACAGCTTCACGCCGCAGCTGAACCAGTGAACCCTCGTACTCCTCTCCGCGTGGGCATCCACTATCGTGTCTTCCCCGGCTTCGCGTCGTCCCCCTCCTAGGCCTCGCCGTCATCCACCACCTTGGTGCTCTCGGCGCGGCGTGGTGAAAGGATCGATATAGTTGACTAGAGGGGGGGGTGAATAGGCAACTAACAATTTTTGACTTTTCTTTACCAAATTAAACTTTGCATCAAAGTAGGTTGTCTAGATATGCAACTAGGTGAACAACCTATATGATGCAACAACAACAAGCACGCAAGCAAGCAAGGCATACAACACAAGTAAGCTTGCAAAAGTAAAGGCGTGAGATAACCAAGAGTGGAGCCGGTGGAGACGAGGATGTGTTACCGAAGTTCCTTCCTTTTGAGGGGCAGTACGTCTCCGTTAGAGCATTGTGGAGGCACAATGCTCCCCAAGAAGCCACTAGGGCCACCATATTCTCCTCACGCCCTCACACAATGCGAGATGCCGTGATTCCACTATTGGTGCCCTATTGGTGCCCTTGAAGGCGGCGACCAAACCTTTACAAACAAGGTTGGGGCAATCTCCACAACTTAATTGGAGGCTCCCAATGACACCACGAAGCTTCACCACAATGGACTATGGCTCCGAGGTGACCTCAACCGTCTAGGGTGCTCAAACACCCAAGAGTAACAAGATCCGCTAGGGATTAGTGGGGGAATCAAATTTCTCTTGGTGGAAGTGTAGATCGGGGCCTTCTCAACCAATCCCGGGCAGATCAACAAGTTTGATTGGCTAGGGAGAGAGATCGGGCGAAAATGGAGCTTGGAGCAACAATGGAGCTTAGGGATAGAAGAGGTAGTCAACTAGAGGTAGGAGACACCCCTTATATAGCTGTGGAAATAATCCAACCGTTATCCACATATCCAGCCTGCGACATGCGGTACTACCGCTCTAGGAACGCGGTACTACCGCAAGGCCACGCGGTACTACCGTGAGTGACCACGGTACTTCCGTGGCAGCTGCAGAGACTAGAACATGCCTGACTAAGAGCAGTACTTCCGCGAGCGCGGTACTACCGCTCCCCCTTGCGGTACTACCGCAAGGCAGGAAAGTCCTAGCCTAGGAAGGGCGCGTATGAATAAAAATACATCTGTGCCTACTTCCGCTGGAAAACAAACGATGCAACTATCCATCACGGTACTACCGCTGGTGAGCGGTACTACCGCATGGCAGCTGAAACTGGCCACGCGTGGTACTGCCGCGCAAGTAGTGCGGAACTACCGCGGAGGAGCGGATGTATAAAATTACATCCGCCCCTACTACCGCAAAGCAGCGGCACTTGGCGGGCCGAGCGCGGTACTACCGCGCACGAAGTGCGGTACTATCGTGGAGGCGCGGATGTAAAAAAATTACATCCGCCCCTACTACCGCGAAGCAGCGGTACTTGGCCTGGGAGCCACGGTACTACGACTCCAGAGGAGCGGTACTACCGGGGACTCCCGTGGTACTACCGCGCCGTGGCACGGTACTACTGCAGGTGCCTGGGGTACTACCGCTGCATGGAATAGTACTACCGCAAGCTCAGCAACAGCAGCCAGGACAATCGCATAGAGGATAAACGGGGGATGCTCCAAAGTGCAAGGGAAAGGTGGACACAAGGAAGGAAACGTGTACGTGATGATTCCACCCGAACCTTTCTGACGCGGACCCCCTCTTAATAGTACGGCTCTCCTACGATTCAAATCCACCAAAAGGAAACGTAGAAAAGCGTCGTCTTCAATAGTCTTCGAGGGGCACCGAACCGTCTTGTTCCTAGCGATGAAGCGTCTGAGAAACTCAAGGCACACGATTAGTCCGCAAAAGCATTGTCATCAATCACCAAAACACCTTAGGGATAAATATGCCCTTACACGTGGTCAATGTGGTCAATGACCGACTTCCATCGGAAGAGTACTGTACATGCTCACAACACGGGTTAGTGGCATATGCATTATCAATTATTACCATATGAGGAAAGGTGGCCTTTTCCTTGGTTAGCTTAACTTGTAGTTGAGCATGAGACTCCTTGAGGTTAGCGTGAGCACCCTTCAAGACCATGTGGGCCTTGTCAAGTACATCAAACTCCTCCTTGAGTCTAGCATGATCAACCCCAAGTTTAGCCTTCTCGGAAGATAGCACATGAGACACAACAAGAGCATGATCAAGATCTTTCTTTAACTTAGCATGGTCATCGTTTTGTGACTCCTCAAGAGTCAAACGATGCCCACACTCTTCCTCAAGATCATTAGAGAGATCCGATATCTCATCGGCATAGTCATGACTATGACCTTCCTTCTTAGAGATGGTTTCTTTGTGAGCCTCGATCATGTCATTGGCTTCACCAAGTTGTTCCAAGAGAGGAACGAAGTGCTTCTTGGATTTTCCCTTGAGATTACTCATAAATGACTCAAATTCATTCACATCCTCATTAGACCCCTCATGTTCATCAATGCAACCCTTCAAAGAGGGATTAGTAATGATGGTGGTTTTGATGTTGGGGGTTACCTTGTTAGAGGCTTTGGCCATGAGGCACTTGGCGGTGATGTTCTCGTTGGGTGAATCAAAGAGGGACATCCGGGGAGTTGTGGCAATGGCAATGGATGCCATGGCCACCGCTTCACTATCTTCATCATCATCGTCATCCTCACGGTATTCTTCTTGAACCACCATCCCTCGAGAAGGAGTCTTTTTGGTGAAGTTGTTCTTGTTTGGGAAGGACTTGGCCTTGTCTTTTTGGATAAGCTTGCCACCATTGTCTTCCCGCTTCTCGTAAGGACAATCTGCAACGAAATGGCTCACATTGCCACAGTTGTAACATGTTCTTACTCGTTGCTTGCCCTTGAAGCCACTTGAGTAAGTCTTGTTGAAATTGGGCATTGAATTCTTCTTGCTCCAAAATTGTCTTGAAGCAAGAGCCATGTGCTCATGATAATCATATTTCGTATCTTCGGGGTTGCTCTCCTCATCCTCCTCTTCTTCCACTTCTTCCATAATAACCTTGGCCTTCAAGGCAAGGTTGGGCTTCTTTGCCCTTTGAGAGCAGAGCACCGCATTGTCGGCGGTCTTGTCCAAGATGCTCATTGCAACGAACTCATCCAACACTTCACTTGAGGTCATGGAGTGGAAGTCCGGTCTTTGACGAATGACGGAGGACATGGCCTTGTTGTGGGGCATCATGGCCTTGAGGAACTTGCGCTTGATCCAATTGTCATCCGTGTCCTTGCTCCCATGATCTCGGAGTGAGACCGCGAGTTTGGTCACTCTTCGAAAGAGCTCACGAGGTTCTTCATCTTCTTTCATTGCAAACTCATCGGCTTCATCTTGCACCACTTCATAGTTGGAGCATTGAATGCTAGCACTTACCTGATAGAGAGACACAATGCATTGCCATGCGTCTTTGGCCATGGCATGGGGTCGAAGATGAGGGAGATCTTAGGGAAGGATTGCATCTTGGATGATGAAGAGAGCATTCTCGTTGAATTGATTGTCCACTGCTTCTCTCGGGGTGAGGTTGCTTCGGTCATGTGGATAGAAAGCTTCTTCAATGATTCTCCAAAGATTAGTATTCACATGATTTAAATGACGCTTGAAGCGATACACCCAAGAATCAAAATCCTCATTTTTCACAATCTTAGGAGGAGGACCGGCATGATTTAAATGAGTAGAGGGAATCGGTCCTCCATAAGTTGGAGGTTCCACATGGGCAAAGATGCCGATGCCATTTCTACCACTAGTAGAAGGACCATTCTCACTATTAGCTTCCCGCTTGTCGGAGTTAGCATCCATCACCTTGTTAGTGGGATCACCCACTTTCAACGGCGAGGTAGGTAGTTTAAGTCATTCTAAGAATTTATTAAACATGCTTTCAACCGTTGTTGTCATGGAGATTTTCAACGTGTCCAAGGCCACATTGAATTCCTCACGGGACACCGTGGTTTCCCCATCACCCGTAGACGAGATCAGATTCACACCGAAGTGCTCCTCCTCCCCATGGTCTATGGTGTCAACCATACCCTTCGGACGGCAAAGTCCTTAATAAAGAGACGAGGCTCTGATACCAATTGAAAGGATCGATATAGTTGACTAGAGGGGGTGAATAGGCAACTAACAATTTTTGACTTTTCTTTACCAAATTGAACTTTGCATCAAACTAGGTTGTCTAGATATGCAACTAGGTGAAGAACCTATATAATGCAACAACAACAAGCACACAGGCAAGCAAGGTTTACAACACAAGTAAGCTTGCAAAAGTAAAGGCGCGAGATAACCAAGAGTGGACCCGGTGGAGACGAGGATGTGTTACCTAAGTTTCTTCCTTTTGAGGGGAAGTACGTCTCCATTAGAGCGGTGTGGAGGCACAATGCTCCCCTAGAAGCCACTAGGGCCACCGTATTCTCCTCACGCCCTCACACCATGCGAGATGTCATGATTCCACTATTGGTGCCCTTGAAGGCGGCGATCGAACCTTTACAAACAAGGTTGGGGTAATCTCCACAACTTAATTGGAGGCTCCCAACGACACCACGAAGCTTCACCACAATGGACTATGGCTCCGAGGTGACCTCAACCGTCTAGGGTGCTCAAACACCCAAGAGTAACAAGATCCTCTAGGGATTAGTGGGGGAATCAAATTTCTCTTGGTGGAAGTGTAGATCGGGGCCTTCTCAACCAATCCCGAGCAAATCAACAAGTTTTATTGGCTAGGGAGAGAGATCGGGTGAAAATGGAGCTTGGAGCAACAATGGAGCTTAGGGATAGAAGAGGTAGTCAACTAGAGGTAGGAGACACCCCTTATATAGCTGTGGAAATAATCCATCCGTTATCCACGTATCCAGCCCGCGACATGCGGTACTACCGCTCCAGGAATGCGGTACTACCACAAGGCCACACGGTACTACCGTGAGTGACCACGGTACTTCCGCGGCAGCTGCAGAGACTAGAACATGCCTGACTAAGAGCAGTACTTCCGCGAGCGTGGTACTACCGCTCCCCCTTGCGGTACTACTGCAAGGCAGGAAAGTCCTATCCTAGGAAGGGCGCGGATGAATAAAAATACATCTATGCGTACTTCCGCTGGAAAACAAACGATGCAACTATCCGTCATGGTACTACCGCTGGGGAGCGGTACTACCGCTTGGCAGCTGAAACAGGCCACGCGCGGTACTACCGCGCAAGTAGTGTAGAACTACCGCGGAGGAGCGGATGTAAAAAATTACGTCCGCCCCTACTACTGCGAAGCAGCGGCACTTGGCGGGCCGAACGCGGTACTACCGCGCACGAAGTGCGGTACTACCGCGGAGGCGCGGATGTAAAAAAATTACATCCGCCCCTACTACCGCGAAGCAGCGGTACTTGGCCTGGGAGCCACGGTACTACGACTCCAAAGGAGCGGTACTACCGGGGACTCCCGCGGTACTACCGCGCTGTGGCACGGTACTACCGCAGGTGCCTGCGGTACTACCGCTCCATGGAGCAGTACTACCGCAAGCTCAGCAATAGCAGCCAGGACAATCGCATAGAGGATAAATGGGGGATGCTCCAAAGTGCAAGTGAAAGGTGGAGACAAGGAAGGAAACGTGTACGTGATGATTCCATCCGAACCTTTTCGACACGGACCCCCTCTTAATAGTACGGCTCTCTTACGATTCAAATCCACCAAAAGGAAACATAGAAAGGCGCCGTCTTCAATAGTCTTCGAGGGGCACCGAACCGTCTTGTGCCTAGCGATGAAGCGTCTGAGAAACTCAAGGCACACGATTAGTCCGCAAAAGCATTGTCATCAATCACCAAAACACCTTAGGGATGAATATGCCCTTACACATGGTCAATGTGGTCAACGACCGACTTCCATCGGAAGAGTACTGTACGTTGAGAGGCTAATAGTTGGGTCCACGGCCACAGCCCAGTTTTTTGTGATTTGCCAAGTAAGTCGCTTTGTCGGGCCTGTTGGGCTGCAAATCTTTCAAGACGAGCAGAACTTCATTCGGCTGGTCGAGAAAATGGCCTATACGTAATGAAAAATGGGTTGTACATTTTTTAAACACATCAAACCGGCTATTAGTTTCAAATATCTTTATATCATTTCGAGATTTTAAATTACATTAATTTTTATGCATGGAGAATTTGTTGGATTTTATATTGATATACATTTATTTTTAAAATCAGCTTGAATGTGAGTCGAAATTTCGGGATTAAAAACAGTTCGGACCGCACCGTAATATGCAAAATTTCGTATAATTTTTTAACCGTGGCCACAATATGGGCAGTAATGCTAACAAAAAGAATATGGGCTCCAAAAAACCTTAAGAATTAGCAAATGGGCTGTAAATTATTAGAAATAATGGTAGATGGGCTGTATGCTGTTTTCCACAGATTTGAGGCTTTCCTAAAAAAAGGTTGACGCACAAGCAGTGACTGTTGGATGTCCATCCAACGGCCGTCGTGCTTCTTCAATCTCTGCTCTTCCTGCTCCAGCCGCTCAAACAAGCGCTGGCAGGACTGCCTGCTCCCTCCTCCCCGCGGCCGGCTGTGCTGCCGCGCAGGCCTCACTACCCCACCGTACTCCCATCGCTGGCCTAGCCATCCCTCTACTCACCCACACCTGCTGTTATTCCCCGGCGACGGTAGACGAATGAGTAAACCCTCGTACAGTCGTACTCCCCTCCGCGTGGGAAACAACTGCCGAGTCTTCCCTGCCACCGTGTCGTTCCCTTCCTAGGCCTCGCCGTCGTCCACGGCCCTGGTGCTCTCGGCGCGGCCTGGTCAACGTGGTCAACGACCGACATGCATCTGAAGTAGACTGTACGTGGAGAGGCCGACAGCTGGGTCCACGGCCGCACGCAAGGAAATGCCTCCTTATTACGCGCAAAATAATGATTCCTCCACCTGACATCAAGGACCCACCGAAAGGGCCTCTGTATTTCGTGAAAAAAAGTTACCGCCGCTAACAGCTTGGACCCACCAGCTATATCTTCGCACACAAGGAAGTGCCTCCTTATTACGCACAAAAAAAATGAATACTCCCCTTGTTAGCTGGGACCCGGTATAGTGACAGGCTGACTTGTGGGCCTACTAAGTTGACGGGGATGGAGGGCTTTGTCAACTTAGTCAATATGCATGATTCTAGCTCTAGTGACCGTACGATGTCCATCCAACGGTCGTAGTGCTTCTTCAACCTCTGGTCTTCTTGCTCCAGCCGCCCAAACTAGCGCCGGTCGTGCCTCGTGCTCCTGCCTCCCATGGCCGGCTGCGATGCGGCGGAGGCCTCACCGCCGCCTACTACTCCCACCGCTGGCCAGGCCATCCCTCTACTCACCCACACCCCCTGTTATTCTGCGGTGATGGCAGCCTCACACCACAGTGAACCAGTGAACCCTCGTACTCCTCTACGCGTGGGCATCCACTGCCACGTCTTCCCCGGCTCCGCGTCGTCCCCTTCCTAGGCCTCGCTGACGTCCACCGCCCTGGTGCTCTCGGCGCGGCGTGGTCAACGTGGTCTAGGAATGACTTCCATCGGACGTGGACTGTACGTGGAGAGGCTGACAGCTGGGTCCACGGCCGCAGCAAGGAAGTGCCTCCTTATTATGCGCAAAATAATTATTCCTCCACCTGACAGCGGGGACCCACTGGATGGGCCACTGTATTTCACAAAAAAAACGTTTCCCCCTGACTGTTGGGACCCTCCAGCTACACCTTCGCACGCAAGGAAGTGCGTCCGGGCAAAAAAATGATTCGCCCCCCTAACTGCTGGGACCCACCAGCTACATCTTCGCACGCAAGGAAGTGCGTCCAGGCAAAAAAAC
>NC_041391.1:246186383-246250680 GCF_002162155.2 Triticum dicoccoides
GTGCCTGACAGTCGGGACCCACCTGGTCGAAGCGTATGTAGCGTTGTCATTGTAGTCGTGAATGTGTACGTACATACTGGTCGTTGTAGAGGCGTGCACGTGTCGTAGTAGAGGCGCGCACGTAGCATATATACGTACGTACGACGACCAGGGTGCAAGAAAGAAAATACGGCCACGTATGTGTACATACAGGCGGGGTCTCGAACACCTACTCGTGCATACGTACGGCCAAGGCTCGTGTACATGGTTGGCTCGGAATGGAGAAACAACGTCGTCATCGTGTTCATGGGGAGCCAACCGGCTGGGTCGGAACGGAATGCGTCGTCATGTTCATTGGGAGAGCTTGGACGGAACAGGCGATGGAAATGAGGCCTGGCGTACCGCAGAACAGAGGAATCGGCCTTGTGTTCGACCGGCCACGTCCGAAACGAGGGTCCTGTTGATCGGGAGGGGTCAGGCGTACCGCAAAACGGAGGAAACGGACCTCCTACGGTCGAAACGGGGGTCCTGTTGATCGGGAGGGGTGTGGCGTACCGCAAAACGGACGAAACAGACCTCCTACGGTTGAAACGGGGGTCCTGTTGATCGGGAGGGGTGTGGCGTACCGCAAAATGGATGAAACGGACTTGTGTTGGAGCGCTCCGGTCGAAATGGGGGTCCTGTTCATCAGGAGGGGTGTGGCGTACCGCAAAACGGGACTCCACGGGATACTGTTCATCTCCACCGTCGACCTCCTCCAGCCTCCACGGGCTCCTGTTCATCCAGCCTCCACCGCGCCCTACTCCACCGGCTACTGTTCAACCACCCCTCCGCGGGCACCCATCCACCGTCTACTATTCGTCCAGCCCTCCACGGGGTCATCCTGTTCATCTAGAGGCAATGCCACGGGGTCCTGCATCCACCCCCACCGCTCACTGTTCATCCATCCCCCTGCAACACTCACTGTTCATCCAATCGATCGGCTTCAGTTAGCAGCAGTAGCGAAGGAATCGCTCGATCAGGTTCAGTTAACAGCCATCGATCGATCGCTCGGGTTCAGTAACGGGTAGCCTGCAGTGCAATCTCTCGGGTTCAGTTAGAGCCCAATGCCCTCGCTCGGGTTCAGTTAGAGCCAACGCCTCGCACAGACGCACATACGTGTATGAGAGAAATGCGCATCGCTCGGCCCCCGACCGCCCACCGTAACCGGGAACTCCCCGAACTTTTCCTCACCCTCGCTTCTACCACGGTTTTTTCCGTCATGGACGGCCCAAATGTCATGCAGCTGCGTCTCCGGCTCGCCCACGACGAAAAGCCCATTTTCTGTCATGATTTTTTTCATAGAAGTAGGAGCCCGCCACATCTATGATGATACCGGGTTTGTCACAATTATCGTCATAGAAGTGTCATATGTATGACAGAAAGAAATTTTGTTCGGCCCAAAATGTCATGGATGTGTCTTTTTTGTAGTGTTTGAAGCACATGTGTGGAAAAAGGATAGTAGCATTGCCCGTTCTCTCTTTTTCTCTCATTTTTTGGGCCTTTTCTCTCTTTTTTTATGGCCTCTTTTTTTCTTTTCTTTTTTTATTTTTCGTCCGGAGTCTCATCCCGACTTGTGAGGGAATCATAGTCTCCATCATCCTTCCCTCACTGGGACAATGCTCTAATAATGAAGATCATCACACTTCTATTTACTTACAACTCGATACTTAGAACAAAATATGCATCTATGTGAATGCCTCCGGCAGTGTACCAGGATGTGCAATGATTCAAGAGTGAAATGTATGAAAAAATTATGAACGGTGGCTTTGCCACAAATACGATGTCAACTACATGATCATGCAAAGCAATGTGACAATGGTGGAGCGTGTCATGATAAACGGAACGGTGGAAAGTTGCATGGCAATATATCTTCGAATGACTATGGAAATGCCATAATAGGTAGGTATGGTGGCTGTTTTGAGGAAGGTATATGGTGGCTGTATGGTACCGGCGAAAGTTGCGCGGTACTAGAGAGGCTAGCAATGGTGGAAGAGTGAGAGTGGGTATAATCCATGGACTCAACATTAGTCATAAAGAACTCACATACTTATTGCAAAAATCTATTAGTTATCGAAACAAAGTACTACGCGCATGCTCCTAGGGGATAGATTGGTAGGAAAAGACCATCGCTCGTCACCGACCGCCACTCATAAGGAAGACAATCAATAAATAAATCATGCTCCAACTTGATCACATAACGGTTCACCATACGTGCATGCTACGGGAATCACAAACTTTAACACAAGTATCTCTCAAATTCACAACTACTCTACTAGCATGACTCTAATATCACCATCTTCATATCTCAAAACAATCATAAAGAATCAAACTTCTCATAGTATTCAATGCACTTTATATGAAAGTTTTTATTATGCACATCTTGGATGCCCATCATATTAGGACTAATTTTATAACCAAAGCAAATTACCATGTTGTTCTAAAAGACTCTCAATAATAAAAGTGAAGCACGAGAGATCAACAATTTCTATAAAATAAAACCATCGCCGTGCTCTAAAAAGATATAAGTGAAGCACTAGAGCAATATTGTCTAGCTCAAAAGATATAAGTGAAGCACATACAGTATTCTAATAAATTCCGATTCTTGTGTGTCTCGCCCAAAAGATGTGTACAGAAAGGATGATTGTGGTAAACTAAAAAGCAAAGACTCAAATCATACAAGACGCTCCAAGCAAAACACATATCATGTGGTGAATAAAAATATAGCCTCATCTAAAGTTATCGATAGACGAAGACGAAAGAGGGGATGCCTTTCGGGGCATCCCCAAGCTTAGGCTTCTGGTTGTCCTTGAATTTTACCTTGGGGTGCCTTGGGCATCCCCAAGCTTACGCTCTTGCCACTCCTTATTCCAAAATCCATCAAATCTTTACCCAAAACTTGAGAACTTCACAACACAAAACTTCAACAAAAAATCTCATGAGCTCCGTTAGTATAAGAAAATAAACCACCACTTAAAGGTACAGTAATGAAATCATTATTTATTTATATTGGCGTTAAACCTACTTTATTCCAACTTCTCTATGGTTCATACCCCCCAATACTACTCATAGATTCATCAAAATAAGCAAACAACACACGAAAAACAGAATCTGTCAAAAACAGAATAGTCTATAGCAATCTGTAACTTTCGAATACTTCTGTAACTCCAAAAATTCTGAAATAAATTGGTGGACGAGAGTAATTTTTCTATTAATATTCTGCCAAAAGAATCAACCTAAACTCTCTCTTCTTTAAAAAAATGACAGCTATTCTTGTGAGTGCAAGAGTTTCTATTTTTTACAGCAAGATCGCAAAGACTTCACCCAAGTCTTCCCAAAGGTTCTACTTGGCACAAACACTAATTAAAACATAAAACCACATCTAAACAGAAGCTAGATGAATTATTAATTACTAAACAGGAGAAAAAACCAAAGAACAAAAATAAAATTGGGTTGCCTCCAAACAAGCGCTATCGTTTAACGCCCCTAGCTAGGCATAAAAACAAGAATAGATCTAGGTATTGCCATCTTTGGCATGCAATTCATAAGTGGCTCCCATAATAGATTCATAAGGTAATTTAATTTCCTTCCTAGGAAAGTGTTCCATGCCCTTCCTTGATGGAAATTGGAATCTAATATTTCCTTCTTTCATATCAATAATTGCACCAATCGTTCTAAGGAAAGGTCTACCAAGAATAATAGGACATGTAGGATTGCAATCTATATCAAGAACAATGAAATCCACGGGCACATAATTCGTATTTGCAACAATAAGAACATCATTAATTTTTCCCATAGGTTTCTTAATGGTGGAATCCGCAAGATGCAAATTTAAAGAACAATCATCAAATTCACGGACACCTAGCACATCACATAAAGTTTTTGGAATCGTGGAAACACTAGCACCCAAATCACACAAAGCATAGCATTCATAATCTTTAATCCTAATTTTAGTAGTAGGTTCCCACTCATCATAAAGTTTTCTAGGGAAGAAACTTCTAGTTCAAGCTTTTCTCCATAAGATTGCATCAAAGCATCAATGATATGTTTAGTAAAAGCTTTATTTTGATTATAAGCGTGAGGAGAATTTAACACAGATTGCAACAAGGAAATACAATCTATTAAAGAACAATTATTATAATTATATTCCTTGAAATCCAAAATAGTTGGTGCATTGCTACTTAAAGTTTTGACCTCTTCAATCCCACTTTTATCAATTTTTGCATCTAGATATAAAAACTCCAAATCATTGGGACGCCTTTTAACTAAAGTTGACTCATCTCCAGTCCCATCTTTATCAAGATTCATATTGTAAAACAAAGATTTAATAGGATTCACATCAATCACTTTTAGATCTTCATCATTATTGTGTAGAGCCTCCGGTTTAGCGGCCATCTTATTAGCTAAGGTGGCTTTTTTGTCAGAAATTTGGCCTACTAAATTTTCAAGATGAGCAAACTGAGATCTCAAACCATAAAATTCCTTAGACATATCATCGAGCTCTTTATTCATTTACTCCATAAAACTTTTTTGTTCTTTAAGCTCGTTTCTGAAGAAATTATTATGCTCAAATTGCAAAGACATAAAAGCTTCTATTGTTGTTTTCAATTTCTTGCAACCTCCTAAGGTGCGGATCAACGCTTTTTGGCAGCGCCATCAAAGCAAACAGACAGAACAACACGCAAGCACGCAAGAAGCAAGCGAAAAGAGACGAACGGAAGAAGGGCGAAGAAAAGACAAAGTTTTTCAAAAATTGTTTTATAAGTGGGGGAGAGGAAAATTAGCGTCGAATGGCGAATAATCTAATGCAAGGGAGAAGAGTTCATGATGGGTACTTGGTATCGCTTGACTTGGCGTAGATCTCCCCAGCAACGGCGCCAGAAATCCTTCTCGCTACCCGATTTCGCTTGAAGCTACGTCTGTATTTGCCCAAAGAGGAAGGGGTGATGCAGCACAGCGGCGTTAGGTATTTCCCTCAGATATGAAACCAAGGTTATCGAACCAGTAGGAGAACCAAGAAACACAATGTAAATAGCCCCTGCACACAAATAACAACACCTCGCAACCCGACGTGTTAAAGGGGTTGCCAATCCCTTTCGGGGTACGGCGCCTCAAGGTAGGCAAAGGACGTGAGGTAAATTTGTAGATGGGATAAATAGATCGCGGAACAAATAAATTGCAGCAAGATATTTTTGTATTTTTCTGGTTTAATAAATCTGAAAATAAACGCAAGGAGAAAGTAGATCGCAAGGCAAATATATGAGAAAGAAGACCCAGGGGCCGTAGGTTTCACTAGTGGCTTCTCTCAAGAAAAATAGCAAACAGTGGGTGAACAAATTACTATTGGGCAATTGATAGAACTTCAAATAATCATGACGATATCAAGGTAATGATCATTACATAGGCATCACGTCCAAGATTAGTAGACTGACTCCTGCCTGCATCTACTACTATTACTCCACACATCGACCGCTATCCAGCATGTAAAGTGTATTAAGTTCATGGGAAAACGGAGTAATACATTAAGAACGATGAAATGATGTAGACAAGATCTGTTTATCTATTGCGGCAGATATGGATTCCATCTTTTTATCCTTAGTAGCAACAATACATACGTGTCGGTTCCCTTTCTGTCACCGAGATCAAGCACCGTAAGATCGAACCCACTACCGGGCACCTCTTCCCATTGCAAGATAAAAAGATCAAGTTGGCCAAACAAAACCCAAATATCGGAGAAGAAATACGAGGCTATAAGTAATCACGCATATAAGAGATCAAAGAAACTCAAATAACTTCCATGGATATAAAAAGATATAACTGATCATAAACTCAAAGTTCATCAGATCCCAACAAACACACCGCCAAAAGACTTATATCATATGGATCTCCAAGAGACCATTGTATTGATAATCAAGAGAGTGAGAGGAAGCCATCTAGCTACAAACTACATGCCCAAAGGTCTACAAAGAACTACTCACGCATCATCGGAGAGGCACCAATGGAAGTGGTGAACCCCTCTGTGATGGTGTCTAGATTGGATCTCGTGGTTCTGGACTCTGCGGTGGCTGGATGAATATTTCATCGACTCCCTTCGGGTTTCTGGAATATTGGGGTATTTATAGCGCAAAGAGTTGGTCCAGGGGGCACCCGAGGTGGGCACAACCCACCAGGGCCTGCCTGTGCCTCCTGGCGCACCCTGGTGGGTTGTCCCCTCCTCGGGACTCCCCCCAGGTGCAACCAGGGCCCAACTTCTTCCTTCTAGTCCATAAAAAATCATCATAAATTGGCGTGGCATTTGGACTCCGTCTAGTATTGATTTCCTGCGATGTAAAAACATGCAGAAAACAACAACTGGCACTTGGCACTATGTCAATAGGTTAGTACCAAAAATTTATATAAAATGACTATATAATGATTATAAAACATCCAAGATTGATAATAAAACATCATGGAATAATAAAAAAGTATAGATACATTGGAGACGTATCAGCATCCCCAAGCTTAACTCCTGCTTGTCCTCGAGTAGGTAAGTGATAAAAGCAAAGTTTCTGATGTGGAGTGTTGTTTATCATGTCATATCATATTCTTTTCTTTATATCATGGACATTTCGACTTTTATGTGATTCAATGCAATAGTCTAGTTTTGACATGATAATTTAGATACTCAAGCATATCAACAAGCAACCATGTCTTTCAAAACATCAATGCTAAAATAAGTTATCCCTAGCCCATCATGCTCAAACCTTGACCCATTCATGAAACACACTCGAATATTAGCTGCACCCAATACTTAAGTATGATCATATTGCCCCCTAGTTGGTGCTTTTATAAGAGAGGATGGAGACTCAATTTCAAAAATAAAAATTGCATAAGTAAAAGAAAGGCCTTTCATGGAGGGAAGTAGGGATTTGTAGAGGTGACAGAGCTCAAAGCTAAAAATTAGAGATAAAGACATTTTTTGGAGGTTTATCCATCCCACGAACGAAACGACTTGGAGCACCCCAACACTTTCCATGCTAGATATATCATAGGCGGTTCCCAAACAGAAAATAAAGTGTATTCCTTTTTCCACCATACTTTCACTTTGCATGGCTAGTCGTATCCACCGGTGCCCTCCATACCAACACTTTCCAAGGAATTTATTATTTGACAACATAAAGTAAATTCATTTTTGCATTTCGGGACTGGGCATCCCTAATACCTTTGCCTTACTCTTGTGCAATGGCTAGTTAATAAACTCTCGTCGTGAGAATAACACATCTATCATGGAAAATATTAGCTACCCGTTACCGTTCCGCGAGCGAAACAAACACACAAAAGAGAAGTTCATTTTAAAAATTAGAGATGGCACATGCAAATTTGCTTAGAACGGCAAAAGAATACCGCATATAGGTAGATGTAGTGGACTCATGTGGCAAAATTGGTTTAAAGGATTTTGGATGCACAAGTAGAGGTCATACTTGGTGCAAAATGAAGGCTAGGAAAAAGATTGAGAAGCGACCAACCAAGAAACGAATAATCTCATAAGCAAGCATTAAGCATAATTAACACCGAATAATGCACAACAAGTAGGATATAACTTTCATTGCATGATTATTAACTTTCGTGCATGCATAGGGAATCACAAACCTTAATTCCAACATTCTTACTAGATCACAATTACTCATCAACATAATTCACATATCACATCATCATATCTCAAAACTATTACTAGGAATCAAGTTTATTTTGTCAAATGATCTTCATGACATATTTTTTTTATTTCTCTATCCTTCTTGGATATCTATCACTTTGGGACTAGTTTTCATGTATTGCTTTTCATAAGCTCAAACAAACATAAGTGAAGATCATGAGCATAGCATATTTTCTTTCTCTCAAAATAATTTAAGTGAAACAAGAGAAAATTTCTTCAAAATTTTACTAACTCTCAAATAAATCTAAGTGAAGCAAGAGAGCATTTCTTCAAAAATACTAAGCACACCGTGCTGAAAAAGATATAAGTGAAGCACTAGAGCAAGCCCATTGCTCATAAAAATTTAAGTGAAGCATAGAGAACAATTCTAACAAGTCATGACATAATTTTGGCTCTCTCAAATAGGTGTCCCCAGCAAGGATTGATGACTTAAAACACAAAATAAAACAATCAAAGACACATATCATATAAGATGCTCCAAGCAAAACACATATCATGTGATGAATAAAATTATAGTCTCAAGTAAGACAACGATGGTCGTAAGAAGAAAGAGAGGATGCCACTCGGGGGCATCCACAAGCTTAGTTGGTTGCTCATTCTTGGATAATAGCTTGCGATGCCGGGGCATACCCAATCTTAGGCTCTTCTATCCTTCTTTCATCCATCGTAAGATAACCCAAAAATTGAAAACTTCAATCACACAAAACTCAACAAAATCCTTGTGAGATCCGTTAGTAAAAGAAAGCAAACCACTACTATAAGTGTTGTGTCAAACCAATTCTTATTTTGTTTTTGTATTATATCTACTGTATTCCAACTTTTATATGGCAAAAACTCATCAAAGAAAACCACAGAGCCATAAAAATAAGCACACAGCACAAAGAAAACAGAATCTGTCAAAACAGAACAGTCTGTAGTAATCTAGAACTTTCGAATACTTCTGTAACTCCAAAACTTCTAAAAAATTAGGAAGACCAGCATAGTTTGTATATTAATATTCTGAAAAAAGAATTAGGCCAAAATCTCGTTTCTGTAATTTATGATAAGTATGTTCGTGAGTGCAAAGTTTCTGTCTTTTTCAGCAAGATCAAACAACTATCACCCCAGAAGATCCTAAAGGCTTTACTTGGCACAAACACTAATTAAAACACAAAATACACAATCATACCAGTAGTATAGTTGGGATAACACTCAAGAACATAAAGCAA
Source organism: Triticum dicoccoides (assembly GCF_002162155.2). Lineage (NCBI taxonomy): Eukaryota > Viridiplantae > Streptophyta > Magnoliopsida > Poales > Poaceae > Triticum > Triticum dicoccoides. The sequence goes on from NC_041391.1 coordinate 246,195,303, forward strand.
AAAAGCAAAAATAAATTTTTATTCATTGGGTTGCCTCCCAACAAACGCTATAGTTTTACGCCCTTAGCTAGACATAAAGCAAGGATCTAAGTTTTGTCATCTTTGGTTCTAGATCCATAAGATGCCCTCATGATTGATTCATATGGTGGCTTAATTCTTGTTCTAGGAAAGTCTTTCATACCCTTCCTTAAAGGAAATTGGAACTTAATATTGCCTTCTTTCATATCAATCACTGCACCGGTAGTGCGTAAAAACGGTCTACCAAGAATAATTGGACAAGACGGATTGCAATCAATATCAAGAACAATAAAACCTATGGAATAATAACATCATTAGTTCTTCACATAGGCTTTTTAATAGTAGAATCCGCTAAGTGCAAATTTAAAGAGCATTCTTTAATATCTGTCAGACCAAGCACATCACATAAATATTTTGGAATTGTAGAAACACTAGCACCCAAGTCACCCAAAGCAAAACACTCATAAGTTTTAATCTTAACTTTGATAGTAGGTTCCCACTCATCATGCAATTTTCTAGGAATTGAAACTTCTAATTCCAATTTTTCTTCAAAAGCTTTCATGATGGCATCAACAATATGTTTAGTAAAAGCTTTATTTTGTTCATAAGCATGGGGTGAATTTATCATGGATTGCAACAAAAAAATACAATCAATCAAAGAGCAACTATCATAATTAAAGTCTTTGTAATCCAAAAGAGTGGGCACATCACTAGTTAAAGTTTTGACCTCTTCAAACCCACTTTTATCAATTTTCTCAACAAGATTTTCACCCTCCGAAATATTTGGACGCCTTCTACCTAAAATTGACTCTGCTCCAGTCCCTTTTTCATCAATATCAATTTTACTAAACAAAGAATCAATAGAAGAAACACCAATCATTTTAAGGTCTTCATCACTTTTGTCTTCTAACGTGATTGGTTTAGCAGCCATTTGATTTACTAAGGTAGCTTGTGCATTGGATATTTTTCCCAGCAAAGTTTCAGCAAAAGCATTCTTGTATTGAAGATTGCAAACTTCTCTACTAATATCATCAAGTTGTTTTGTGATAGCATCTAGCACAACGGAGTGCTCCTTAAGTTCTTCTGTAAAGTACTTGTTATGCTCAAATTGTGTAGTCATGTATTCCTCAGTACTTTTCTCAATTTCAAGCAAAATATTGGGGTAAGAAACATCATAATAACTTCTTTGAGGCATCATGATTGCGCAAACAAGAACACACACAAAAAGAGATCCGGTGAGAAAACTGTCGGATTTCGGGTTCCGGCAGACCCTTGAGGTTCGAACACTTGGGTGCACACGAAGATCTTTCCCCTACCAGCTCACGTTTCGAGGCTCGCAAGGAATCTAAGCTAGAAAGAAGAACACACAAGGGACACGAGGTTTATACTGGTTCAGGCCACCATTGTGGTGTAATACCCTACTCCGGTGTGTGGTGTGGTGGATTGCCTCAGGGGCTGATGATGAACAATACAAAGGGGAACAGCCTCACGAGGGGCTGTTCTTGAGCTGGTGCGATGAACTGCTTGGGTGAGTTCAGTCGCTTCTCTCTCTCTCTCTCTATCTATCTATCTCTCTCTCTCTCTCTTTCTCTCTCTCTCTCTCTCTCTCTCTCTCTCTCTCTCTTTCTCTCTCTCTCTCTCTCTCTCTCTCTCTCTGATCGATCCCCCCTCTACCCTGTGGTTGCTAGCTCTATTTATAGAGGGAGGCCCTGGGCCTCTTCCCAAATAATGAGCGGGAAGGGCACCAACAATTGGCCATTTCGAAGGGTAACATCTAGTACACTTATCCTGACTAAAGTTGGTCTTCGACTGCCAAAGACTCTGGTGGTGATGCCGTCCTGGGATCCACGATGACCTCCATCCTGCCGTTCTGCTGGTCTTGGTCTTGTTGCACCAAAACGGTAACCTTTGCCTGATGCCTTGGCCTGTGCTTGTCCCCTTTGCACCAAAGGGGAAACAAGGACACTGCGCAGGCCGGCGCCCGCCTGGTCTCGATTGTCATGGCTTGGGTCACGGGTTCCTCGCGAGGTACCCTGCCTTGATCTCTCCGCCTCCTCGCGAGCCTGCCTGATGAGGCCGCTCCTGAGGAAGCTTCCTGTCATCCGCCCCGCGAGGCTTGGCCTCTCGCGAGGGTCTTGAGCTTGAGCTGATGAAGCTGGGCTGCACTGGGCCCCCACTTGAGCCACGCCGCAGGCCGCAGGCAAGCAAGTCTGGGGACCCCTGTTTCCAGAATGCCGACAGTAGCCCCCAGGCCCAAGGCGTGCCCGGGCTTGGCTTAGTAGAGAAGCGAAGGGGCAAGTGCGAAGAGCCGCGGGCCCCAATAGCTTGCGGCCTTGGGCGCCGCATGGAGATTGATTGGACGTGGGCGTCTCCGCTTCCCCACGATGCCCCATTACACGCCCGGCTAGGCGGACCCGTGGTTGCACATAGCCATTCCCCTTTCGCCGCCCGCGTGCTTCCTGTCCTTCCTTCTTCCTCAGGCTCCAACCTCCGCCTCCAATCCAACTCGAACTCTCCCCCCCTTCCCATTGCCATGGCGCCAACGAAGAAGGAAAGGGGGAAGAAGCCCGCGCCTCCGTCCGCTCGCCTCTGGTGGTGGCCGCCGTCGTTGACCGGTCCATCATACTCAATCCGGAAGCCTTGAACAAGGTCCGCTCTGCCCTTGCCACCATCTTCAATGAATGCGGGAGGACCACGGTCTGGCCTGCGTCCCATGCCTCCTTTGATAGGGTCGTCACGGAGGTGCGGTTCTTCGCTGATGCCCTGTGGGCGGGTCTGGTTCCTCCCTTTTCCGCTTTCTTCAATGCGGTGCTCTCCCATTATCAGATCCACATGATGCACCTCGGGCCTGATTCCATTACCCTCATGGCTGTCTTCGCTTTTGTTTGTGAGGCAATGAAGGGCATTCCTCCTTCTGTTGCCCTCCTACGCCATTTCTTCTCTCTGCGCCTGAGCGACCCCACTCAATGCTTGGGGTGTGTGAGCTTCCTCGCTGTGCCGGAGACGGCTGCTTCAGGGATCAATTTCGGCCTTCCTCCTCCTGAGGCCAGGTTCAGAGAGCGGTGGCTGTACGTGGATGTCGGAGTACCCAGCCCCCTGCTCTCGCACCCAACCTTGCCTGTTGTTCCCAACTCAGGCTGGAATCATGAGACGCTCGTGAGCCCCCAGCTCGCCTTCGTCTAGCGCCGCTTCCAGAGTTTGAGGACGCTCGATGTGACGGCGCCCAAGGTGGTGAAGGATTTCCTCCAACGTTGCATTGCTCCTCTGCAGCGCCATTCCCGTCGGATGTGGGACTTTGCGGGGCACAAAGACCGCATGCTGCTCCAGGAGGAGGATCTGTCACCTGAAGTGCTAAAGACGGTACTCAGGGTCCTGACTAGCGATCCTTCCCCAGGCAGCCTACGGCAAGATGCTGCCCTCTTGTATCTTTGCTCGGGCATGGCCGATTTTGTGAGGCAGATGCCCAGCTTTGACGAGTAGGGGCTGTGCCCGGCTGGCCTCACGGGGCCCCGCGAGAACCCAGTCGCCGTGGTTGCTCTTCCGGTCGCCCAAAGAAGCTCTGTCTCAGGCAAGGGGAGACGAGAACCGCCGGGAGATGAAGGGGATGATGTTGAGATGCTGAAGCCGCGCGAAGCCCCGAAGGCGGCATCTCCTGAAGCCCGTCCTGGAGCAGTGGCAGGCGAGGAGCTGCGGCTTACGGCTCCCGAGGTTGGGGCTCTCGACGCCCCGGTCGTTCCTCATGAGGCGGCGCCTTGTGGCGTCCCCCAGGCCGGTCCCCTTGGCGCTAATCACCTTGACGCCTCTTCCATGCCACAGACCGACCCCTGTGCCGACCGCTTAGGCCGATTCCACGTAGACTTCGTGGCCCTCCGCAAGAGGAAGGAGGCCTTGGGTGGCGATGATCGCCCTTGCCGCCTGTTGAAGCGTAGGAAGTACTTTTCCATGGACGAGTAAGTCCTCTTCTCTCTTTGCTCCTTTGCCTCTCTATTCTTGTAGCTGGTCGTGGCCTTTCAGGGCCCTTCATGCCGAATTCGCGGAGACGGCCAAGGAGCCATCCCCCCCAAGCTTTGTCCTCTCTGCTGACCCTAGGCGCGCCGAACTCGAGCGGTGCCCCTGCCACTCGGCCGGTCGGAGGAGTGGTCCGTCCCGCTGGGCACCTCGAGCCTGCGTGCCTGTTGTCCTCCCTTCACGAGCTCTCCTGGGGCGCAGCTTGCTTGCCCCATGCTCCTTCCCTGATCGTGGATGGCGACTGGCTGAAGTCAGTCTTGAGCTCCTCTTCTGGGGACAGACCGGCGCTAGGTCGAGCTCCTGGTGAGGTTCGTCAGGCGATTGCTGGGGCACCAGCCCCCAGCCCCGCGTTGGGAGGGAGCATGCCGCCTCAGGGCCCTCCACATATGCCAGGGGCAGAGGGTGATGCAGAAGACGTGCTCAGCTACGCTCGGGAGCGTCGCGCCCTTCGTCAAGAGTTCCTCCAGGGGGCGGCGGATGTGGTGAACCGCATCGGGGAAGAGCTTGCTGGCGAGGATGCACGCCTTGAGGCCGAGGGCATGTGCCTCGCTGAGGAGAGGCGCAAGCTGAAGGTAGCCGTCGCCCTTGCTCGTCAGCAGCGTGATCTCGATAACACGAAGGCTGAAGCGTCACTAGCGGCCTCGCGAGAGGCCTGCTCCCAGGCCATCGAGGAGGCCCGGGAAGCAAACCGACGGCGCAAAGATGCGGAGGAGCGCGCATGGGATCTCCAAGCCTGGAGCAACTCTCTGGAGAAGCAAGTGGAACTGCGACAGGCGGCCCTGGTGTTGCTAAAGGGGGCTTCTGTCGACCAGGCAAAGCTCCAGAAGGGCGAGGAAGCGCTGACGCTGGAGGATGCCAAGCGCACCCTCGACCTTGAGCGGTTGGAGACGAGGGAGCGCCTGGCGACCCAGGCGGAGGATGATGTCGCCGCGCGCGAAGCCCGAGCCCAGGAAGAGGTCGACCGCCATGTGGCGGCAGCTCACTCGGCCCTCGAGCGCGAATACGAAGCGAGGTTGGAGCTGATCAGGGCCGAGGCTGAGGGTAGGACCGCGGCCCTCAGGGCCAAACTGGCTGAAGTGACGCGGGGTGCAGACTCCTCCGCAGCCGCCCTTGGCGCAGCGCAGGCGGAGCTGGCCTCTTCCCGCGCTGAGCTGCTTCTTCTCCAACAGAGGGTTGATGGTGCCGAGGCCGTCGCACGGCGGAATGAGGAGGAGATCCGTCGGCGGCGGATTCTGGAGCACGAGCATGCCCCCATTCTCCGAACGCTCAGGGAAAGGGCTAACACAGCCTTGAGCAACATTTGCGAGGCTGCCGCCAAGGAGCCGCATGAGACCAACTATGTCGGCAACCTCCAGTTTTTCACCGATGTGGTGACGCTTCTGGAGAACCGCTCTGAGAGGTCTCGTTGGCTTGTCCACGAGAGGAGCCGAGCCTTGCTCGGGCGTGCCTTCTCCCATGTCTTCAGCTATCTACAGGACAGGGACCCCCACTTTGATTTCGATGCCGCCATCGCAACTGTGCCCATAGCCATCCGGGGCGACCCTGGCTCAATGGGTGAAGGACAACGTGGACGCCCTCGTCAGGGCCTTCGCGTCTGATGATGACGGCGTGATCGTGGCCGCCAATGAAGGCGATGTTGTGGATGAGCCTGGCGCTGACGGAGGTGTTGGCGGTGGTGGTGCTGAAGTTAGTGACGCCAGCGACGCCTCTGGAGGCGCCCCAGAAGACGCGGTGAGTGATATGTCCGACTGATTGCATGTCGCCGATGTTTACCCTGCATGAAGAAGGCTCGGGCTCGGCCCTGAAGATTGTAAGAGCATTTTGGGAGGGGAAGCCCCTCATGTAAAGGTTTGCGATCAGTACCCTAGTAAATATAACGCCGCGTGTGAGCTTAGCTACTGGCCCGGTGATGGGTCAGCTGACTTGTTTTACCTTTTGACCCCGACGAGTCCCGAGGGGGCCTGTGGGGGGCCGCAGCGCCTCGAGTGTCTTCCGGGTGAACCCTTTGATCCTGCGATGAGAGCCTCCGGAGAGGGTGTGGCGACAGCGGTCCGGATTGTAGACGTCCTTGGCCTGGCACGGCTCACGAGGGCTCGCGAGGGGAGGCAGCTGACGCTAACTTTGGACGCAAAGACAAAACCAGAACACGAGAGATTGCCCGAACAAGACTAAAACACCCCTCCCCCAAACGCACGCAAGTCTCAAGCTCAAATCCAACATAAATTCAAATCAAAGAAGCTTGTCAACAGAGGAAAAGGCAAAAAGCAAAAAGCCGCGTCCAGCACCTAGTCTAGTCTTCTACGTCTTCTCACCAGCGCGGAGCTAAGTGCTGCCACTGGGCGTGGGCCCCCGAGGACCGAGGGCGGCTCTCCGGAGACTCTGGGGCGTGTACAGCCCCACTCATTATTACGTGAGAGTGTCACGGGGCGGCGAGCTTCACAGGCACTGGGCCTTCTTCACAGGTACCGGCCTTGCTTCATATCGCCAGACGAGGGCCCCGCCATGCGCCTCACTCTACCGCCATTGACGGCGGCCGGAGACCAAGGACGACACCAATGGGGTAGAGCGGTTGCCAGCGGTTCCCCCAACGACCACGGGTCCTCTGCCTGGGGCAGGCCCTGAGGCACCTCCCCCGCAGAGGGCCTACCTCCTGAGAACGCCTTGCGCTGAGCGCCGCAGGAACGAACCCGGATATTGGCCCCTCTCCTACAACCCCCAGTGCCCTCTTCCCGAGGGGTAAGAGGCTGCAGCATTGGGGCGGCCATCTGCTGCGGCGACCTGTACCTCTTGCGACCCATAGTTAGCATAAGCTTGCTCCTGAGGAATTAGTGGTACCAGATAATTGCTGCCACCAGTGCGGCTGTCGAGGTTCTCTCGGGGTTCCTGAAAGAGCTCAGCTTCTGGCGCCTCCTCGCCCCAGCCTGGCCCGAGGAATGAGCCATGATCTTCTTCCGACGCGCACTCTTAATCCACCATGTGGGGCACATAAGCTTCTGGGGCCACCGCCCCGTGGGTCTTGCCGTAGTGCCCCATATGCCACGCAGTCCGGCCTGGAGCATTGTCTTGGGGGTGGTGGCGTGGTGGTCCGCCGAGGCTGAAGGTCACGGTGTGCGCCCCTTCGCCGGCCAGGGACGGAGCCGGCGCGACTTGTCGCCCGGTGCTGCCGGCCAGGTTGGCGTAGAGCAGGCCCTGGAGCCCTCTTGGAGCTGCATGGGCGCGTATGGGGCCGCCATACGGCCCGCTCTGGATCTGAGGCGGCAGCTGGACGCAGAAAGGAGGTGCTCCCGAGGTGGCGCCATCCAGGAGCTCGGCCACTCTCTCTAACAACACGTCGCGGCCGCCCTCCAGCAGCCGGCACCGTAGCAGCTCGCGGGCCACGGTGACCGCGGCCCTGGAGTTCGCCTGCTCCCGTCTGGTGTGTGGTGTTGTGGCCGCGGCGTGGCTTGAGGCTCTTGCTGCTGACCGCACCTGCCGCGGTGTGAGGGTAGCAAGCGTTTGGCCGCGTCGCCCTGTGGAGCGCGGGCTGCCCGAGGCGCAAGGTTGAGGTCGCCCTGGGCCGGCGGCACGGCGTGGGCGGGCCACGCGGCCCAGCGGTCGGCATTGGCAGTCGGGTCGCTTGACATCTGGACGGCGAGGCGACAGAACGCGATGCGGCGGGAGAAGGATTCCGGCGCACCCCTACCTGGCGCACCAAATGTCGGATTTCGGGTTCCGGCAGACCCTTGAGGTTTGAACACTGGGGTGCAAACGAAGATCTTTCCCCTACCAGCTCACGTTTCGAGGCTTGCAAGGAATCTAAGCTAGAAAGAAGAACACACAAGGGACACGAGGTTTAGACTGGTTCAGGCCACCATTGTGGTGTAATACCCTACTCCAGTGTGTGGTGTGGTGGATTGCCTCAGGGGCTGATGACAAACAATACAAAGGGGAACAGCCTCGCGAGGGGCTGTTCTTGAGCTGGTGCGATGAACTACTTGGGTGAGTTTAGTCGCTTCTGTCTCTCTCTCTCTCACTCTCTCTCTCTCTCTCTGATCGATCCCCCCTCTGACATGTGGTGGCTAGCTCTATTTATAGAGGGAGGCCCTGGGCCTCTTCCCAAATAATGAGCGGGAAGGGCGCCAACAATTGGCCATTTCGAAGGGGAGCATCTAGTACACTTATCCTGACTAAAGTTGGTCTTCGACTGCCAAAGACTCTGGTGGTGACGCCGTCCTGGGCTTCACGATGACCTCCATCTTGCCATTCTGCTGGTCTTGGTCTTGTTGCACCGAAACGGTAACCTTTGCCTGATGCCTTGGCATGTGCTTGCCCCCTTTGCACCGAAGGGGAAACAAGGACACTGCACAGGCCGGCGCCCGCCTGGCGCCCGCCTGGTCTCGATCGTCATGGCTTGCATCACGGGTTCCTCGCGAGGTACCCTGCCTTGATCTCTCCACCTCCTCGCGAGCCTGCCTGGTGAGGCCGCTCCTGAGGAAGCTTCCTGTCGTCCGCCCCGCGAGGCTTGACCCCTCGCGAGAGTCTTGAGCTTGAGCTGATGAAGTTGGGCTGCACTGGGGCCCCACTTGAGCCACGCCGCAGGCCGCAGGCAGGCAAGTCTGGGAACCCCTGTTCCCAGAACACCGACAAAAATGGCGAACGAAAAAAGAGAGGCGAATAAAATGACAAATTTTTGTGATGTGGGGGAGAGGAAAACGAGAGGCAAATGGCAAATAATGTAAATTGCAAGGAGATGAGATTTGTGATTAGGAACCTGGTTATGTTGAAGATCCTCCCCAGCAACGGCGCCAGAAAGTCCTTTTGATGTCGCTTGAAGCTACGTCATTATTTCCCCAAAGAGGAAGGGATGATGTAGCACATCGGCGGTAGGTATTTCCCTCAGTTATGAAACCAAGGTTATCGAACCAGTAGGAGAACCAAGCAACACAACGTAAACAGCCCCTGCACAAAAATAACAACACCTCGCAACCCGACGTGTTAAAGGGGTTGTCAATCCCTTTCGGGGTACGACGCCTCAACATAGGCAAAGGACGTGAGGTAAATTTGTAGATGGGATAAATAGATCGCAGAATAAATAAATTGCAGCAAGGTATTTTTGTATTTTTTTGGTTTAACAGATCTGAAACTAAACACAAGGAAAAAGTAGATCACAAGGCAAATATATGAGAAAGAAGACCCGGGGGCTGTAGGTTTCACTAGTGGCTTCTCTCGAGAAAAATAGCAAACTGTGGGTGAACAAATTACTGTTGGGCAATTGATAGAACTTCAAATAATCATGACGATATCCAGGCAATGATCATTACATAGGCATCACATCCAAGATTAGTAGACCGACTCCTGCATGCATCTACTACTATTACTCCACACATCGACTGCTATCCAGCATGCATCTAGTGTATTAAGTTCATGGAAAAACGGAGTAATGCATTAACACCGCCAAAAGACTTACATCATATGGATCTCCAAGAGACCATTGTATTGGTAATCAAGAGAGAGAGAGAGAGAGAGAGAGAGAGAGAGAGAGGAAGCCATCTAGGTACTAACTACGGACCCGAAGGTCTACAAAGAACTACTCACGCATCATCGGAGAGGCACCAATGGAAATGGTGAACCCCTCCGTGATGGTGTCTAGATTGGATCTCGTGGTTCTGGACTCTACGGCGCCTGGATGAATATTTCGTCGACTCCCTTAGGTTTTCCGGAATATTGGTCCAGGGGGCACCCGAGGTGGGCACAACCCACCAAGGCGCGCCTGGGCCTCCTGGCGCGCCCTAGTGGGTTGTCTCCTCCTCAGGACTCCCCCAAGGTGCAACCAGGGCCCAACTTCTTCCTTCTGGTGCATAAAAATCATCGTAAATTGGCGTGGCATTTGGACTCCGTTTGATATTGATTTCCTGCGATGTAAAAAAAACATGCAGAAAACAACAACTGACACTTGGCATTATGTCAATAGGTTAGTAGCAAAAAATAATATAAAATGACTATATAATGATTATAAAACATCCAAGATTGATAATAAAACAACATGGAACCGTCAGAAATTATAGATATGTTGGAGACGTATCACTACCTCTTGAGCTTGCATTCATTTTCCCTTGAAGAGGAAAGGGTGATGCAACAAAGTAGCGTATTTCCCTCAGTTTTGAGAACCAAGGTCTTAATCCAGTAGGAGACGATGCACCCGTCTCCGAATGCCTGCACAAAAATCAAGAACTTGCAACCAACACGATAAAGGGGTTGTCAATCCCTTCACGGTCACTCGCAAAAGTGAGATCTAATAGAGATAATAAAGTAAATATTTTTGGTATTTTTGATGTACACATTGGAAAGTAAGATTGCAAAATAGTAGAACAGAAACTAGCAAGATATGAACGAGATTCAATAATATGGAAAAGAGATGCAATATATGGAAAAGAGACACGGGGGCCATAGGTTTAACTAGTGGCTTCTCTCGAGATAGCATGTATTACGGTGGGTGAACAAATTACTGCCGAGTAATTGATAGAAAATCGCATAATTATGACGACATCTAAGGCAATGATCATGAACATAGGCATCACATCCGTGTCAAGTAGACCGACTCCTGCTTGCATCTACTACTAATACTCCACACATCGACCGCTATCCGGCATGCATCTAGAGTATTAAGTTCATAAAGAACAGAGTAATGCATTAAGCAAGATGACATGATGTAGAGGGATAAACTCAAGCAATATGATATAAACCCCATCTTTTTATCCTCGATGGCAACAATACAATATGTGCCTTGCTGCCCCTACTGACACTGGGAAAAGACACCGCAAGATTGAACCCAAAGCTAAGCACTTCTCCTATGGCAAGAAAGATCAATCTAGTAGGCCAAACTAAAGCGATAATTCGAAGAGACTTGCAAAGATATCAAATCATGCATATAGGAATTCAGAGAAGAACCAAATAATATTCATAGATAATCTTGATCATAAATCCACAATTCATTGGATCTCGGCAAACAGAACGCAAAAGAATATTACATCGAATAAATCTCGAAGAACATCGAGGAGAACTTTGTATTGAGAATCAAAGAGAGAGAAGAAGCCATCTAGCTAATAACTATGGACCCAAAGGTATGTGGTAAACTACTCACGCTTCATCAGAGAGGTAATGGTGTTGATGTAGAAGCCCTCCATGTTCGAATCCCCCACTGACAGATCGCCGGAAAAGGCCCCAAGATGGGATCTCATGGGTACAGAAGGTTGCGGCGGTGGAAAAGTGGTTTCGTGGCTCCCCCTGATGTTTTTAGGGTATACGAGTATATATAGGCAAAAGAACTAGGTCGGTGGAGCTACGAGGGGCCCACGAGGGTGGGGGGCGCGCCCTCCTGCCTCGTGGATGCCTCGTTGCATCTCCGACTTCATCTCCAAGTCTTCTGGTTTGCTTTTGGTCCAAGAAAGATCATCGCGAAGGTTTCATTCCGTTTGGACTCCTTTTGTTATTCCTGTTCTGCAAAACTCTAAAATAGGCAAAAAAATAGAAACTGGCACTGGGCCCTCGGTTAATAGGTTTGTCCCAAAAATTATATAAAATAGCATATTAAAGCCTATTAAACATCCAAAGCCGATAATAATATAGCATGGAACAATAAAAATTTATAGATACGTTGGAGACGTATCAATAACTTGATCTGAAGTTTCATGATCATCATCATTTGCTTCCTCTCTGGTTGGTGTAGGCATCATGGGAACGACTTTCTGTGATGTACTACTTTCCAATTCGAGATAAGGTACAACTACCTCATCAAATTCTACTTTCCTCCCACTCACTTCTTTCGAGGGAAACTTCTTCTCTAAAAGGATCCATTCTTTGCAATAAAGATCTTGCCTTTGGATCTGTGGTAGAAGGTGAACCCAATGGTTTCCTTAGGGTATCCTATGAAGACACACTTCTCCGCTTTGGGTTCGAGCTTATCAGGCTGAAACCTTTTGACATAAGCTTCGCTTCCCCAAACCTTTAAGAAATGACAACTTAGGTTTCTTGCCAAACCACAGTTCATACGGTGTCATCTCAACGGATTTAGACAATGCCCTATTTAACGTGAATGCCTCTAGTTTTTATCATATATTCAAAACCAAAAATTCCTTGTTGCAATTTAGTACTTTTTATTTTACTTTTCTTTTTATCTATCTATCACTTTCATAATTAATCCTTACAAGTAATGAGTTCAAGGGGATTGACAACCCTCTTGCCCACTTTGGGTGCAAGTATTTGCTTTTGCATGTGTAGGTGTTTTCAAAGAGAATTTGCTTGGTTCTCGTATTGCTTCGATAACCTTGGTTCTCACTGAGGGAAACACTTATCTCTACTTTGTTGCATCTCCCCTCCGCTTCGGGGAAAATCCCAACGCAGTTTACAAGTAGCAGCAGGAGGCCAAGGACCAGCCACGAGGAGGATACACGGGAACCTATCAGGCTCTACGTGCAGATACATGACCAGGAGGACATTGCCATGCTCCTCATCCCGCCCGCCTTCAGGCCGGTGATGAAGCAATGGCTGGTCGTCGGTCCTCCTCGCGTCGTCAGCCTCTCCGCCAACAAGTAGTGTGAGTTCTGGGTCTAGGTGCAGATGTTCAAGGGGCACATGGTGCCCGAGCGCGCCTGTGAGTACTTCTGCCTCCGGCACAAGATCATTCCCGGCGACCTCCTAGTCTTCAGGCTCTCCGAGCTGTGGCTGAAGGTGCAGATCTTCAACGCCGACAGCTCGAACATCTGCAGGTAGTCCTGGCCATGGGCAGCCCGGCCCGACCCGACCCGAAAAAGCCCGACCCGGCCCGGCCCGACGCTGCCCCCGGGCCGGGCTCGGGCCTAGATTTTGGGCCCGAAGGCCGGGCCGGGCCTGGGCCCATCGTTTTTGCCTTTTTCTGAAGGTCGGGCCGGGCCGGCCCAGTGCCCGACAGGCTTTTACGTGTTCGGGCCGGGCTCGGGCCCAGAAAACAGGCCCGATGGCCGGGCCGGGCTGGGCCTGGGCTTGGGTTTTTTGCGTCGGGATTGGCTAGGCCCGGCCCGAAGTCCGGCCCGGCCAGAGGTATGGCCATGTATATCTGCAGGGTCCGGTGCTCCAAGCACAGCTGCTTCAGTGACATCACGCATGCCATGTAGTTCGTTTGTCCAGTCTCAAGTGAAGTAGTTTAGGGCCGAACTTAAGTTTGAACATCTGTTGTGCTGTGAACATGTTCATATTTTGTTTAGCAGGGACATGTGATGCCTTGATGTGTTAAACTTAGGCCTACTAGTACGTATGATCTGCCTGTTCTTGCTGTTCTTCGACTACTTTTGCTTTGTTCTTGTTGTTCTTCTGCTGATGTTGATTATAGTATGTTGTGTGTCTTCTGTGCCGCAAAATGGGTGATAAGTCTATCACATTTAAAAGGGGTGAGCGAAACAAGTACTTGCACATAACCAAATAGTGAGACAAAATAGTTATGCTTTGCATCTGCTCACTCCTAAAGTACAAACACACGCAACCAAATAACTTACACCTATCCGGACCTTGATGCAATAGAGACAACCAATTAATATGCAGATGTTGATTTTTTGTTTACATGTGCTCAGCCAGACCCAACCGAGCCTAACGTTGTTTTCTAGGATGCACTTCACACTTTGTTGTCAAGTCGATTGGTTGAGCGATGCGATCGACCTGATGCTTGTACACGAAATGATAGCATCTGACCTTTGACTGACCTATGACAGATCGAGATCGATTGGATTGGACGCGGCAGTTTATCATTAGAATAGGTAGCCAGCTTTTCTTTTCGCTCACCTTCTCTCTCTCTGTGCAGGCATGTTCGTCTCTGCACCGTGTAATGTAGTACATGCATATCGCCTCGTCTCTTGCCGTTTCCACCGTAGCTCTTGCATGGACAAGTATCTGCGTCGTCTCGGTGATAGCCGGAGCACGCAGCCCTGGCCGCAGAGTTCGCTGGCATGGTGTCGGTCTGCACGGCGGACATTTGGTCCCTGCTGTACTGTAGCCATTCCTATTGGGTCCTCTCTATCCCCGCCGTGTTCTCGCCACCGCCGTTCCCTGTCATCAAGTATGCCGGCGTGCGCGGCCGCAGGCCAGCGTAGCACGGTCGCAGCGACGATGATCGGCGTGGAGGCCCGTGCACATCGTCGGGGAGGCTAGCTGGCTAGCTGCTAGTTCGTCAAGTCAAACAATGCAAGCCACGGCGTGGATCTGCGCTCCCGCGTGCGCCCGTTTGTACTTGCACGTTCCCGGTAGCGTGGCACGGTCAAATCCGGAGTCTCGCCTTACCTTCCCTCTCCCATTTTGGCGCAACGACGGCAGGGTCAGTGTGGGAGGGGAAGGCTGCCAGACGTTGGACACTAGCGCAGCACTGCTCTACTGCCAGTCTACGACCACACACCCCATCTTCTTCTCTCTCTAGTATCAGTGCCTTGGCCTATAGCCCGGCCCTGTCCATGTAAATACTAGTACAAGCTCGTGTCTTCCTGTGTTCTTTCCATACAAAAAAGCTGGTCACTTTTGCTATAGCTCTATCCTAGTGGTAGTAGGAGTATGTCATATGCTTATGAACTGTCCATACGCATGCATGCAGCTCCTTTTGTACCAGTAGAATCTCTGTCTACCTGTCTATCGCAGCCATTAAATGGGGCACGCAGAAGTGCGTTACCAAAGAGGTGCGTCTTGCGTCTCTCTGCAGCAATCAGCTGGGCGTGGATGTTGGTATCTGCTCCAGTTCGTCGTGAAATAACTGAGAAACAAAAGGACGGATACAGCCGTGGATAACACAACAGCTAATTCATTATCGGCGCTAGATTTGTCATTTTAGTTTATCAACAATCGTTTGTTTAACATGATACAGACGCGAGTGCTCATATTAGTATGCATACATTCATCCCTATAAATGCACACATGCACACTCCTCGCTGAACACGCATCGTCGGCAATTCTGAAAATAAATCCAAGATAAATGCACACACCATGACTTGAATTCTGATGGATTGAGTATACCACTCTCCTTCCAATCATCCAAACACAGGTTGTTTCGTGTTTATCAACAATCATGTTGTCAGCCCTTTGTGTTGATGAGTATTTTTCTAATCTTGAGTGGAAGAGGAGAAGAACAATCGTTTTAGATTGTTTGGCAATGTTAACGAGATTTTAGATGCGATAACAGCCAGAGCACCGCAAGTCACGACACATTCTAGGGGCTGGTGGTTTGTCCCATGCGAAGTCAATGAAAATCACACGAAGACATCTTGATCTCATGGAAATGTGTTACACCGAAAGCTACCGACACACACAAAATCCAGTACTGCTTCTTCTTGTCCAACCACCGCCTCACCAGTGCCATCAAAGACGAAGCCACGCGAAGGACACGTGCCAGTGACAATGGTTAGGTAGGATTATATCTGTAACCCGATCCTTACTTTGTCGGGCTGAGCAACCCTCCTCCTCTGCTCATTGATAACCTCGAACCCTTGTATTCTCTCCTATCTATTAATGGAATGATACGCCTCCGCGCGTATTCGCGAAAAAAAGTCATAAAGCATTTTTTTTCCGCAAAGGAGGCATGCCGCGGGCCTCTGCATCTCTTGATGCACACAACCATTTATTAAAATAAAAGGTTCAACCAAGTAGTCTCGAACATAAACAAAAAGTTGAAGTAAATAAATGCCACAACCGGCGAAAATAAGACTAGATGACTAAACAGCTATCTTATTATTAGACCGCCATCCAAACCGGTTGTATGTATCCCGTGCAACCATCTTCCATCGGCTGCACCCAGTGTCCATATGCGACCTGTGGTCCGCGTGGCTAAGAAAGGACCACGTATGGATCCAGGTAGACGCCCTGAAGATGACCTGCAAAAAAATTGTGATGGTTTGTGTGTTAAAGGTGACGTCATTTTGACAATTCCATAACGCCCAAAGTAATGCACATGCTTCCACGCGAATATGTGCCGCGGTCTGAGGCGCTACCCCAGCCAACCAGTTCTCAAAAATATGTGATATCGTGAGAGGCGGAGTGACTTTAAACGCAACATGAATAGTTCTCCAAAGTAACTTGGCAAACGGGCATGTGCTAAACAGATGTTCTATTGTTTCATCATGATCAGAAAAGCAACATTTCTTACTTTCTTCCTAATTATGCTGAGCTAGATATCTTTAGTTATAATTACGCCCTTATGCACAAACCACATAAACACTTTTATTTTCAACGGTACCTTAACTTTCCATATATGAACCGTCCTCGAATATTCCCGGTATTAATCAAATCCGTGTACATGGATTTGATCGAGAAAACTCCTGACCCAGATAGTTTCCAATACAAAGAGTCTTCTACATCACAGAGGTTAACCTCCATTAACCTATGCACAATATGTAGCCATCTCTCCCATCATTGACCTATAAGCGACCGCCAAAACTGCATGTTAAGAGGAATGGATCCCAACACTGTAGCAACAGAGACCTCTTTCCGTTGTGCAATGTTGTAAAGGGATGGATACTGCAAGGCTAATGGGGTTTCTCATAACGAGGTGTCCTCCCAAAACCTAGTATCATGTCCATTCCCTACAATGAATTTAGTCCTGTTAAAGAAGGTGACCTTTGTCCTCATCACCCCCTTTCAGAACGGAGAGTTAGACGGTTGTGCCGTAACCTAGGCGAGCGTTTTGGAATAAAGATATTTATTACGCAGCAGGTGAATGCAGACCCTTTCTTTTTCAACTGATAGATGGTACAACCATTTGTTGAGCAAACACTTGGTTCTCACTTCCAGATTTTCAATACCCAATCCTCCCTGGTCCTTCAGTCTACAAATTATATCCCATTTGCCAACTAGTATTTAGCCTTGTTTTCATCAATTTGCCAAAAAAATCTAGATCGATAGAAATCCAATCTTTTTCGTACCCCAACCGGGACTCCAAGAAGGAGAAACATTGGCATACTTGTGAGCACCCAATTAATAAGAACCAATCTTCCTCCATAATACAAGAGTTTACCCTTCCAGCAACTTAGTTTCTTTTCAAACCGATCTTCAATACATTTCCATTCTTTATTAGTGAGCTTGCGGTGATGAATTGGAATCCCTAAATACGTAAAGGGTAACGAACCCAATCACACCCGAACAACTGCTTATAAGTTTCTTGCTCTTCTTTGGCGCGTCCAAAGCAGAACAATTCACTCTTATTAAAGTTAATCTTCAGTCCTGACAGTTGTTCAAAAAGTCAAAGCACTAACTTCATGTTTCTTGCCTTAACAAGGTGATGTTCCATTAAAATAATGGTGTCATTGGCATACTGTAGAATGGGGACCCCACCATCTACCAAATGTGGGATAAGACCACCTACTTGGCCACCTTGTTTTGCTCTATTAACGAGAACATCCAACATATCGATGATGACATTAAAGAGAATTGGAGACATCGGATCTCCCTGTCTCAATCCTTTAAGCGTCTGAAAATAATGACCAATATTGTCATTTACCTTGATTCCGGCGCTGCCTCCATGTACAAAGGATTCAACCTGCTTCCTCCATGCCTGATCAAACCCTTTTATACGCAAGGCCTGCTGTAAAAATGGCCATTTCACTTTGTCATAAGCCTTTTCAAAATCCACCTTGAAGACCACTCCACCGAGCTTCTTCGACTGAATTCCGTGCAAGGTCTCATGTAGTACGACCACACCCTCGAGAATGTGTCGTCCTAGCATGAAAGCAGTCAGGGTTTGCTGAACCACAGAATGGGCAATCTGTGTCAGGCGGTTCGTGCCAACCTTTGTGAAAATCTTGAAGCTCACATTCAGCAAACATATCGGCCTGAATTGCTCAATACGAATTGCGTCCTCCTTCTTCGATAACAACATGATGGTACCAAAGTTTTAGCTTACAAAGTTGTAAGTGGCCATTAAACAGATCATGGAACATAGGCATCAAGTCTCCTTTAATAATACCCTAGCATTTCTTCTAGAACTCAGCTGGGAAGCCATCTGGACTAGGTGCTTTATTATTTTCCATTTGTGCTATCGCTTCAAACACCTCCTTCTCAGAAAATAGGGCAGTAAGAACTTCGTTCTCATCATCCCGCAGTTGAGGAATATCGTCCACAGAGGGCGACATAATTCTCTACCGGGGCCCCAAACAATTTTTATAATATTTGGAAATATACATTTTCAGATTTTTCATGGCCTACAATTGTACCCTCATCTTGTTCAAGTTGTATGATTCTCTTTTTCCTGTGTATCCCATTGGCAATCATCTGGAAAAGTTGTGTGTTATTATCCCCTTGAACAACTCGGCGTACTTTCACTCTAAGTGCCCATTTCATCTCCTCTTCTCTAAGAAGCTTCGCCAAGCTGACCTCAGTTTCTCTTGTAGTCACTCGCTCATCCATGTCCAACGAACCGCTCTCAGCTTTTATGTCTAAATCGTTAATAATCTTTATCAATATTTCTTTCTCTTGTCTATATATGCCACTATTGTTCTTAGCCCAGCCTCTCAAGAACTGTCTAAGATGTCTAATCTTATGCTGCCATCTTTCGATATTGGACTCACCACTTTGTTCCATGGCCCATTCACTGGCTATCAACTCACGGAAGTCCTCTCTCTTGAACCACACAATTTTGAAGAAGATATTCTTGTTTCCCTGGTGGGCCACCTCATCGGAGTCAACAAGAAGGGGTGTATGATCAGATATTCCCCTCTGTAACGCCTGCACCATCACAAAAGGAGGTTTTTGTTCCCACTCTATACTCGTAAGAACCCTATCAAGCTTTTCATACAGTGGATTTGGAAGATTGTTTTCCCAAGTAAATTGCCTTCCTGTGAGGTCAATCTCTTGCAGGTCCAGGATTTTGATAATCGCATTGAACATAAAGTACCAACTGCCATCAAAAGTGTCATTATTTTTTTTCTCTTCTCCTGATATTGTTGAAATCTCCATCAACCAGAATTGGTAGAGTTTCGCCCCCACAAATCCTAACTAGATCTGCAAGGAAGTCAGGTTTGAGCTCAGGCTGTGCTGCCCCGTACACAACCAGTAGAGCCCACCTGAACCCGTCAGCTTTTGATCGCACATATAATTTAACTGCAAATTCACCCCAGAATATGTTTACCACCTCAAGAGTCTCGCAGTTGACTCCGAGTAAGATCCCACCAGATCTTCCCCGAGGCGGCAAACAATGCCAATCAAAATCAATACGACCCGAAATCGTCCCAAGGAACTGCGAGGTGAAATTATCACGTCCTGTATCAAGCAACACAACAAAGTCAAGCTTGTATGCTGCGCAGATATATTCATTCATCCATTTGTCAGGTCGCTTGTTTTTTTAAAACTTGAAGATTTTATTGATAAGCATCAGTTGGTTGAGTCGTGCATGAGCCCGTGAATGCAATGATGGCCTCATGCCTTTGATTTGAGTACTAAGAGCAACTCCAAAGCGCAGATTCAAACAGACACGTCGTTAGTTCACTTTTTATCCATTTGAGTTGGCTCGTCTTTCCATTTGTGCGTTTGGATCGGCCATGCACCCAATGCGCCGACCTAATTCCCGTCCGCACAAAAAATTAAAAAGGCCCATGACCATAGATCATGCTAGCGGCCATGCCATCATCCAGAGTTCATGCTGGTGCCATGCCGGCGGTCTCATACATGCCAGCCTCCAAAAAAACACCACACGGTTCGTGTTGGCTCACTTGCCAGCGGCCGGCACACATGTCAGCACAAAAAAGGGGCGAGAGTTGAACCACGCCATCTCGGCTGTGGTCATGCCGACAAACTTGCCAGCATACAAAAAAGATGGCGCTCTCCACCATACATCACTCGTCATCGAACTTGAGCATGTCGGTCTGCATCTTCTTGAACCAAGTCATCTTCCTTGGGGAGACCATGCTCAAGTCCACCTTCATGATCTCCACCCCCTTCGTCATGCAAGCGAGCGCCACTTCTTTTGCCTTGGTTTTGGCATTGGTGGCCTCGATCTCGAGCATCTTCCTTTGCTTCTCTGCCTCCATATTGAATTTCTTTGCTTGCTTCTCCGCATCCATCTCGAGTCTCTTCCTTTGTATCTCCATGAAGGCCTTCATTTGTTCTTCTTTGTCTTGGCGGCGCATCTCCTCTCTTTTGTCCTTCTTGTTGAGTATCGTGATTATTAGCAAATCTAGGATAGCGTAGGATATTACTCTACCTTGCCTTGTATTCCAAGATGATCATATACTCCTATATATATGCCCACGAGGCTCAAGCAATACATCAACTATTCCGCCTATCCCTCTCTCTCCCTTCTAACATGGTATCAGACTTACCTCGATCCTAAACATTAGCCATAGCCGCTTCCACATCCGTGCGCCACCCCCGGGGCGGTCGTCCTCCATGACCGCCGCCGGGGGCCGTGCCGCCGTACCTAGGGTTCGTCCGCCGGCCGTGTTGACCAGCTGCCCTAGACAGTCTTTTTCTCGACCCTTACTCTGGGTTTTTCTCTCTCCCGCCGGTCACCTTGATCGACATTTTCCTTTTTGGTTTTCCGATCTAAGCTTGATCTGTTTGCATCGCCTATCGCCGCCGTCGACCCCCGTGCGCCTCTACTCCAACACTAGCGCGACCTGGCGGCCTCTTCATCGACCCTGCGGCCTCGCGCGACAGGCGGCCCTAATGGTCGTCTTCCGCGCGTCTGCCTGCCGGTTGCCTCGACCTGGCGGCCTTGCATGATAGGCGGCCCCTCACAGTCGTAGTCCATTCGCCGACCCGCTCGTCGATCTACGCCGGCCGTCACCGCCCTGTCCCCGAGATCAGCGTGCCCCTCCACCCATCGAGCAACAGGCTGCCGCTGCATCGCCCCATCGGACCGCACCGCCTCTGCCCCGTGGTTCTCCTTGTGGATACACCGATCTGCGCCGCCGCTGGGTCACCCCTTCAGGCCGTCATGCCGAGGTACGTGGTCCTCGCTGTCGCCCTGAGGTCATTCCTGTGGATGCACCAACCCGCGTGTTGCCGCTGCCTCACCCCTTCGGGTCATAGAGCCGCGACCCATAGTCAACCACCGCCCTGAGGCCTTCCCGAGGCGGCACCGACCCTCGGGATACCGTTGCGTCGCCCCGTCGGGCCGTAGCGAGTGTAACACGCGGTCCCTGCAACCGCCATGAGGTCTTCCCCGCCGTCTCCTCGACCAACGCCCTGCCGCTTCGTTGCCCCTTCGGGGCATAGTGTCGTGGCGTGTGGTACACTCCGCCGTCCCTGCACGTCGACTTCTAGGTGGTATGTGTCGCACCGCCTCCCTAGGCGTGGGAACGCCACCATCCATGCCAGTCCTTGTCACGATGTCGGGTTCTTCCTCGCCTACTTTGAGCATCGTCGTCGCGCTTCTGACCTAGCCTCCGTTGCCGCTTCCTCGGGCGCTGCATCTCCAACGTATCTATAAATTTTGATTGTTCCATGCTGTTATATTATCATTCCTGGATGTGTTACAATCATTTTATAGCAACTTTATATCATTTTTTGGGACTAACCCATTGACATAGTGCCTAGTGCTAGTTGCTGTTTTTTGCTTGTTTTTACTTCGCAGGAAATTACCACACAGAGTCCAAACACAACAAAACTTTTTGGTGATTTTTATTGGACAAGAAGACACCTGTTGGGCCAAAGAAGTACCAAAGAGGGGCTCCGAGGGGAGCACAACCCACCTGGGTGCGCCTGGGGGCCCAGGCGTGCCCTGGTGGGTTGTGCCCACCTCGGCCGCCTCCCGCACCACCTCTTTGCTATATAAATACCCCCAATATTCAAGAAACCCTAGGGGAGTTGACGGAAAACAATTCTAGCTACCGCAAGTTCCGTTAACGACAAATCCAATCTAGACACCATCACGGAGAGGTTCATCATCCTCATTGGCGCCTCTCCGATGATGCGTGAGTAGTTCATGGTAGACCTACGGGTCCGTAGTTAGTAGCTAGATGGCTTCTGTCGGCGTTTTGGGAACGGGGGTCCCCAGACTTGCCTACCTGCGGCCTGCAGCGTGTCTCAAGTGGAGGCCCAGTGCAGCCCAGCTTCATCAGCTCAAGCTCAAGACCCTCGCGAGGGGCCAAGCCTCGCCGGTCGGACAACAGGAAGCTTCCTCAGGAGCAGCCTCATCAGGCGGGCTCGCGAGGAGGCGGAGAGATCAAGGCAGGGTACCTCGCGAGGTGCCCGTGACGCAAGCCATGACGATCAAGACCAGGCGGGCGCCAAGCGGGCGCTGGCCTGCGCAGTGTCCTTGTTTACCCTTCGGTGCAAAGGGGGCAAGCACAGGCCAAGGCATCAGGCAAAGGATACCGTTTCATTGCAACAAGACCAAGAACAGCGGAGCGGCAGGATGGAGGTCACCGTGGAGCCCAGGACGGCGTCACCGTCACAGTCTTTGGCAGTTGGAGACCAACTTTAGTCAGGATAAGTGTACTAGATGTTCCCCTTCAAAATGGCCAATTGTTGGCACCCTTCCCGCTCATTATTTGGGAAGAGGCCCAGGGCCTCCCTCTATAAATAGAGCTAGCCACCATAGAGTAGGGGGAAGAGGTTTTGGATAGACTAGAGAGAGAGAGGCGACTGAACTCACCCAAGCAGTTCATCGCACCAGCTCAAGAACACCTCTCGCGAGGCTGCTCTTCCCTTGTATTGTTCATCAGCCCCTAAGGCAATCCACCACACCACACACTGAAGTAGGGTATTACACCACAATGGTGGCCTGAACCGATATAAACCTCGTGTCCCTTGTGTGTTCTTCTTGCTAGCCTAGATTCCTTGCGAGGCTTTGAGACGTGAGTTGGTAGGGGAAATATCTTCGTGCGCACCCTAGAGTTCGAACCTCAAGGGTCTGCCGGAACCCGAAATCCGACATTTGGCGCGCCAGGTAGGGGTGTGCCGGAATCCTTCTTCCACCGCCTAGCACTCCATCACCTCACCGTTCTCATGTCGAGCGACCCGACGACCAACGCCGAACGCTGGGCGGCATGGCCCGCCCACGCCGTGCCTCCAGCCTAGGGCGACCTCAACCTCGCGCCCCAGGCAGCTTGCACTCCGCAGGGCGCTGCGGGGCGCGGGTGACACGGCCAAGTGCCACCTGCCCTCACACCGCGGCAGGTGCGGTCGGAAGCAAGAGCCTCTAGCCACGCCACGGCCAAAGCACCGCACACCCGACGGGAGCAGGCGAACTCAAGGGCCGCCCTCACAGTAGCCCGAGAGCTGCTACCGTGCAGGCTGCTGGAGGGCGGCCGCAACGTGTTGTTAGAGCGAGTGGCCGAGCTCCTGGATGCCGCCGCCTCGGGAGCACCTCCTTTCTGCGTCCAGCTGCCACCCCAGATCCAGGGCAGGCCGTATGGTGTCCCCATATGTGCCCACACAACTCCGAGCGGACTCCAGGGCCTACTCAACGTCAACCCGGCCATCAGCACCGGGCGACAAGTCACGCCGGCCCCATCTCCGGCCGGCGAAGGAGTGCACGCCGCGGCCTTCGGCCTCGGCGGGCCACCATGCCACCACCCCCAAGACAGTGCTCCAAGACGGACTGCGTGGCGTATGGGGCACTACGGCGAGGCCCACGGGGCGGTGGCTCCAGAAGCTTATGTGCCCCACATGGTGGATCAAGAGTGCGCATTGGAAGAAGACCATGGCTCGTTCCTCGGGCCAGGCTGGGGCGAGGAGACACCAGAAGTTGAGCTCTTTCAGGAACCCCAAGAGAGCCTCGACAACCGCGCTGGTGGCAGGAACTATCGGGTACCACTAATTCCTCAGGAGCAAGCTTATGGTAACCATGGGTCGCAGGAGGTACAGGTCACCGCAGCAGATGGCGCCGGGGGCTGTAGGAGAGGGGCCGAGGTCCGGGTTCGTCCCCGCGGCGCTCGGAGCAAGGCGTTCTCAGGAGGTAGGCCCTCTGACGGGGAGGTGCCTCAGGGCCTGCCCCCGGCAGAGGACCCGTGGTCGTCGGGGGAACCGATGGCGACCGCTCTACCCCATTGGCGTCGTCCTTGGTCTCCGATCACCGTCAATGGCGGTAGAGTGTGGCACAAGGCGGGGCCCTCGTCTACGATATGAAGCAAGGCCGGTACCTGTGAAGAAGGCCTAGTGCCTGTGAAGCTCGCCGCCCGTGACAATGTCACGTAATAATGAGTGGGGCTGTACACGCCCCGGAGTCTCCGGAGAGCCTCCCTCGGGCCTCGGGGGCTCCCGCCCATGCCCAGTGGCAGCACTTAGCTCCGCGCTAGTGAGAAGATGTCGAAGACTAGACTAGGTGCTGGACGTGGCTTTCTGCCTTTTGCCTTCTCCTCTGTTGTCAAGGTTCTTCGATTCGAATTTAAGTTGGATTTGAGCTTGAGACTTGCGTGTGTTTGGGGAAGGGGTGTTTAGTCTCGCTCGAGCAATCTCTCGTGTTCTGGTTTCTGCTTTGCGTCCAAAGTTAGCGTCAGCTGCCTCCCCTCGCGATCCCCTCGCGAGCCGGGCCGGGCCAAGCACGTCTACAATCCGGACCGCTGTCGCCGCACCCTCTCCGGAGGTTCTCATCGCAGTTTCAATGGGTTCACCCAGAAGACACTTGAGGCATTGCGGCTCCCACAGGCCCGCTCGGGACCCGTCAGGGTCAAAAGGTAAACAAGTCAGCTGACCCATCGCCGGGCTAGTAGCCCGACATAAGCTAACACACGGCGTTATGCTTACAAGGATACTGGTCGCAAACCTTTACATGAGGGGCTCCCCCTCCCAAAATGCTCTTACAATCTTCAGGGCCGAGCCTGAACCTTCTTCATACAGGGTAAACAGCGGCGACATACGATCGGTCGGACATATCACTCACCGCATCTTCTGGGGCGTCTTCGGAGGCGTCGCTGGCGTCACTGACATCATCACCGCCACCGCCATCACCTCCATCAACGCCAGGCTCGTCCACAATGCCACCTTCATCGGCGGCCACGATCATGCCGTCATCATCAGATGCGAAGTCCCTGACGAGGGCTTCCACGTTGTCCTCCGCCCATTGCGCCAGATCGCCCCAGATGGCTATGGGCACCGATGCGATGACGGCGTCGAAATCGAAGTGGGGGTCTCTGTTTTATAGATAGCTAAAGACACGGTAGAAGGCACACCCAAGCAAGGCTCGGCTGCTCTCCTCGACAAGACAACGGGCACTGTCAGAGTGGGTCTCCAGCTGTGTCACCACATCCGTGAAGAACCGGAGGTTGCCAGCATAGTTGATCACGCAAGGCTCGGCAACAGCCGCCTCGCAAATGTTGCCTAGGGCCGCATTGTCCCTTTCCCCGAGCGTTCAGAGCATGGGGGTATGCTCATGCTCTAGAGTCTGCCGCTGACGGATCTCGTCCTCATCCCGCCGTGCAACGGCCTCAGCGCCATCAACCCTCTGTTGGAGAAGAAGCAGCTCGGCGCGGGAAGAGGCCAGCTCCGCCTGCGCTGCGCCAAGGGCGGCTGCAGAGGAGTCCGCACCCCGTGTCACTTCGGCCAGCTTGACCCTGAGGGCCGTGGTCCTACCCTCTGCTTCGGCCCTGATCAGCTCCAACGTCACTTCGTATTCGCGGTCAAGATACGAGCGAGCTTCCGCCACGCGGCGGTCGACTTCTTCTTCGACTTGGGCTTCCCGTGCGGCGACGTCATCCTCTACCTGAGCCACCAGATGCTCCCTCGTCTCCAACCGCTCAAGGTCAAGGTCGCGCTAGGCGGCCTCCAGCGTCAGTGCCTCCTCGCGCTTCAGGAGCTCCGCCTGGTCGACGGAAGCCCCCTTCAGCGACACAAGGGCAGCCTGGCGTAGTTCCACTTGCCGCTCCAGAGAGTTGCTGCAGGCTTGGAGCTCCCACGCGCGTTCCTCCGCATCCTTGCGCCATCGGTCTGCTTCCCGGGCCTCCTCGATGGCTTGGGAGCAGGCCTCCCGCGAGGCCACCAGTGACGCTTCAGCCTTCGCGTTATCAAGGTCACGCTGGTGACGCGCAAGGGCGACGACTACCTTCAGCTTGCGCCTCTCCTCAGCAAGGTGCAGGCCTTCGGCCTCAAGGCGCGCATCCTTGCCAGCAAGCTCCACGCCAAGCTGGCTCACCGCATCCGCCGCCCTCCGAAGGCGCGACGCTCCCGAGCATGCTTGAGCGCGTCTTCTGTGTCACCCTCCGCCACTGGCGTATGCGGAGGGCCCTGAGGCAGCATGCCCCCTCCTGGCGCGGGGCTGGGGGCTGGCACTCCAGCGATCGCCAGACGGACCTCGCCGAGAATCCAGCCTGGCGCCGGTCCATCCCCAGAGGAGGAACTCAAGACCGATGTCGGTGTCAAAACCGGCGGATCTCGGGTAGGGGGTCCCGAATTGTGCGTCTAGGCGGATGGTAACAGGAGACAAGGGACACGATGTTTTTACCTAGGTTCGGGCCCTCTCGATGGAGGTAAAACCCTACTCCTGCTTGATTAATATTGATGATATGGGTAGTACAAGAGTAGATCTACCACGAGATCAGAGAGGCTAAACCCTAGAAGCTAGCCTATGGTATGATTGTTGTTCGTCCTACGGACTAAAAACCCTCCGGTTTATATAGGCACCGAAGAGGGTTAGGGTTACACAGAGTCGGTTACAATTGTAGGAGATCTACATATCCGTATCGCCAAGCTTGCCTTCCACGCCAAGGAAAGTCCCATCCGGACACGGGACGAGGTCTTCAATCTTGTATCTTCATAGTCTAGGAGTCCGGCCAAAGGCTATAGTCTGGCCATCCGGACACCCCCTAATCCAGGACTCCCTCAGTAGCCCCTGAACCAGGCTCCAATGACGACGAGTCCAGCGCGCATATTGTCTTCGGCATTGCAAGGCGGGTTCCTCCTCCGAATACTTCATAGAAGATTTTGAACACAAGGATAGTGTCCGGCTCTGCAAAATAAGTTCCACATACCACTATAGAGAGAATAATATTTACACAAATTGAATTTGCTGACGTATTCCATGGCGTGACATCACACCACAGCCAAGCCTTTATTCGAATCGTTTTTACTGTCCCTCCTCAGCGCGTTTAGCGAGGCGGTTTCCTTGGCACGTCTTGTCAAAGCAGAGATCGTGTCCCCTTATTCCGGGATTCTCATCAATACGGGCGTGCGTAACCCAACCACGCCATTGATTATGGCGCTTGGGAGATAAGCGAGTTTTACCAGGCTGGTGGGGACGCATAGCTTCGTCCGTCCATATAAGGGGATAAGGATCCACCTTTTTACCTACGCCTTCTTCCTCCTTTGCTTATCCATTTCCGCGCAGTCGAGCTCCAGCGCCCAAGTCCGCACATCTCGCCTCAACCTTCCCCAGCCATGTCCGGAGCGGGAGGCAAGTGGATTGGCCTCCTCCGTCACGGAGGGGCACATCAAGAGGCTGCGGAAGGTCGGATACTTGTCCAGTGACATCGCGCATCGGCTCCCCGACAAGGGGCAACTCAACCCCACCCCGGGCCCCATGAGAGGGTGGTGTTCCTCACCCACTTCCTTCGTGGGCTAGGTTTTCCACTTCACCCATTTGTTCTGGGGCTCATGTTCTACTACGGCCTGGATTTCCACGATCTGGCCCCGAATTTCATCCTCAACATCTCGGCGTTCATCGTCGTGTGCGAGGCCTTCCTTTGCATCCAGCCCCACTTCGGCTTATGGGTGAAGACCTTCAATGTCAAGCCGAAGGTAGTGGGCGGCTGCCAAGCTGAGTGCGGAGGTGCCATGGTGGGCAAGATGCCCAACGTCCTATGGCTCGAGGGCTCCTTCGTGGAGACCATAAAGGGTGGCAATCGGGGTGGTTCTACATCACCGAGCCGCGTGACCCTAAATGGGCAGCGGCCCCCAAATTCCGATCTGGCTTCCCTACACGGCTCGCCTCTTGGAAAGAGACGGGCCTAACATGGGGTAATTCGGAAGAGCTGACCGGACTCTAATCCTGCATCAAAAACCTGGTGAATAAGAAGCTCAAGCTTGTCAACATAGTCCAGGTCATGCTCATCTGCCGGATCCTCCCGTGCCAACAACGGGCCTTCAGCTTGTGGGAGTTTGATCCGGCGCAGCACCAAACCTTGAGCAGGCTCTTTGACACTACGTACGAAGATGCCTGGAAGGTGCTGTTCAAGGGCGCCGAGGCTCCCGCGTCCGCTACCGAAGATCGCGGATTCAGCTCGCAGCGTCAAGCCGGCGAGGTAAGCTATTTTACCCTTTACAGGACACTTGTTTTCCATAGTTTGACTCTCTGCGGGATCTAAACTCCCTTACCTTTGACAGGCCTGACAAAAGACATCCGGGCAGGTTGACTGTCTATCTCCCTTGCCAGAAGACCCAGCGGACGCCCGATTGACGGGGCTGCTGGTTCCGGCACCTCACGTGGTGTCGGAGAAGAAGGCCAAGAAGAAGGCCACCGGAACCCGAAAGAGTTCCCGGCGCCAGGTGTTATCTGACTCATCGTCCGATGACTCCGAGGCGGACTCCTCCCGCGAAGACGAGGAGGAGGAAAAAGAGGCCTCTCCCCCAGCGGGGGAAGAGAAGAAAAGGAAGGCCGCCCCAACTGGGGATGCCGGAGGGTCCAAGAAGGGAAGGACCCTTCCTCTTGACTACTCTACCAACGCCGACGACGGCGAAGAGGAGTGGCCGTCGAGGGCTAAGCCCCTGGCAAAATCGTAAGTGTCCGGATACTAGAATAACTCATGGCATTTCATTTGTCACACAGTATCTCCTAACGCCGAATATAACCCTGCAACCCGCCCAAGGACAAGCTTGACGCTTCAACGAGCGGCTCCCTGGATTCGTCGGACATGAATATCACCTCACTTCCGGCTGCCTTCTCTCCTCGCGCTGCGGATGACATTGAGGTGGGGTCCCAAAAGGGGCCCAGCCAGGAGGAGGTGGTCCAGGAGGCACCGCAAGGCAACCTCCCGGACTCTAGGCGCAAGGGGGATAAAACCCCAAAGTGCTCTAAGTCCGGCCCTGGGCCGGACTCCGCATCGGAACCTTCAGTGGTTCCGGAGTCCGGCAGGTGGCCCCTTCGTAAGGAGGGCGAGACTGTGACACCGGTGACCTCCGTCCAACCGGAGGCATTGGATAATTTGCTGGAGGCGCTTAACGGCGCCTCCATCGACGAGGAGCACCGCACTATTATGAGTGTGGTGATTCAGAAAGTTCAGTCCGCCAAGAGCGTGCTGACTGAAGCCTGTGCCAGCCTTCTAACAGGCTTTGAGGTATGTATATGTAAAAATATTACCGCATAGACAGTTGCCCCTGATGCTCAGTTTGGTGTTCGGAAAGAAAAGCCGAACTGAGGATCTAAAAAGATGTACGCAGGAGTCTAACATAAGTATGTCAATATGGGGAATGCAGGCTGCGCTGTT
Source organism: Triticum dicoccoides (assembly GCF_002162155.2). Lineage (NCBI taxonomy): Eukaryota > Viridiplantae > Streptophyta > Magnoliopsida > Poales > Poaceae > Triticum > Triticum dicoccoides. The sequence goes on from NC_041391.1 coordinate 246,224,666, forward strand.
GACCTCTGCCGCACTGACTGCGGAGGTCAATGCATTGAAGAAGAGCCTCGAGCGGTTCGAGAACGAGCTCGGCCTTGCCAAAAAGCAGCTCGAGGACAAGGAAGGTAAGTAATACCTTATTGAAGTATATAAAAGATGTGGTTGCAAAAAATGACAGGAATAACGTGAGTATTGCAGGGGCCACGAATGAGGTGGCGACCTGAAGGAAGCGGTGTCCAAGGCCGAAAGTAATGCGGCCGCGGAGCGCACCGAGCGAGAGAAGAAGGAGGCGCGGGTGGTGGAGGTGCGGCAAGAGCTCCAGGCTCTCGTGAAAAAACACGAGAGTTTGGAGCGTGACTTAAAGACTCGAGAGTCCAAGCTTGCCTCGACCCTTGAGAGCGCCAAAGCCGCTAAGGCCGAAGCCCAAAAAGCCCTCCAGGAAATTGAAGCGATGAAGAAGATAGCGGCGGGTAAGGCATTCTTTATGCAAAGCAGGCACGTGAAAGTGAATTACTTGTTACTTACCCGAATCCGGAGCTCTCCAGGAGCATTCGCAGATCTGTCCTGCAGTGTGTCCGATGCTGCCGCGTTCTACCGAGCCGAGGAGGGGAGCTCGATGGAGAAGGTGTTCTGGTCTCAGTATGCTGAGGCCGGACACCCGGTGCCCTTGAGTGACCAGCTGAAGCAGCTGGTCGAGCTCCATAAGGTGGCCGAACAGGCCATGAAGGGCCTCATAGTTCGGATGTGGCCTGAGGAAGCCACGCCTGGGAGCTACTTCGGGCTGGTGAGGCGGCCGGTGGACGCCTGTCCATGGATTGAAGTCGTCAAGCGCTCCATCTGCATCGAAGGTGCCCGTAGGGCCCTTGCCCGTGCTAAATGCACTGGGGCAAGATGGATGCTGAGAAGCTTGTGACGGACAGACCACCGCCGGGCAGGGAGTATCACAAGCCCGAGATGTATTATGAGAGCGTCCTGAAGGGTGCCCGTCTTATAGCGGGTGAATGCTCCAAAGATGTAATTTTTGAGTAAATTCGCATTTGTTATCCTGTACGCTGAAAACTTGTTCATATGCGCTGAGCAACGCTTGTGAATTTAAAATATTACCTTATGTGCAACCGTTTATTAAATTTGAGAGATGGCGAGTCGTCGGCTTCTGCCCCCATGCCACGAGTGCTGGGGTGTTCGGGATAAACTTGAGCGCTCTTTTTCCCATTCTTGGGTCCTTCGAGGGAGGCGCTCAACGCAACGAACGAGGCAACCGGACTATAATGCTTAAGCACTCTCACTTAGCCATAGAATTCTATAATTTTAAATTTCGGCGAAGCCCCTAGTATTCGGAAGACCGATTTCGGGGCGCTATCCATGCCTGGGCCGGACAAAGCCGACTCCTCGCTCTAAGCGGCATAAGTCTTTAGGGACTCAAAAACCTCTCGAACAGCGACCAGCTCTCGCCCTATCATGACGGTCAATTTTAGCTTTCTCCACTGAGGTGCTTAACCCAGCTCAACCGGGGCACAATCGCAGTGGTTCTCCCAGCGCTACCTTAGCCGATATAACGGAACATAAGGTACCAAAACATGGGAGCCGGGCAAACCCGACTATTGACCCAAGACATGATTCGGAGCCGATGCATATAATGCTATAAGTTCGGGGTGCCGCACTTGTGAAAGTGTTCGGACTTATCACACCATATTTTGGGGTACTTAAGCCCCTGGTGTATTTGGCCGTACCAAAGTGTACGGATGCAACATGTCATGAGTGAACATATATAGATAAAAAAGGAATGCAATAATAAGCAAAAGTTGTGCATTGTTTATTAAAAAGCTGCGGTAAAAGCAGGATGATACAAATAGTGCGATAAGCAAGGGACGGGACTATTTGACATGTCCCCCCTCCAGGAGCGAGCTGCGGGATGATATGTAAAACAAGTATACTGCTCGTTATAGAGACCACCTAGACACTCGACGTAGCTTTCTGCTTCCCTGGCTGTTGCATCGTAGGTTCGGCGATTCTACTACCGGACAGGGCTTCTTGATAAAGGAGTCCTGAAAATAAGAAAGAGGAATTGCACAATCGGGAGCCCCTGGTGCGGTTGAGTCGCTTTCTGGTCCTGCCGTGGTCGTGCCCCTCCCCCTATGCCCATGGTATTTCCAGAGCGTAATTATGTACGCGTAGTACTGGTTTCGCAATTTCGCGAGGGCTGGGGTTGGGGCCGCATTGCTACGCGTGCTCGGGACATATCAGGCGGTCTTGTTGTAGGTTACTCCGGGCGCGCTTGACGGTGTCCGGACGTTTAATAGCCGGACTCGAGAATTGCCTTGAGAGGCTGCTTTGTACTTCCGCCGCGAGAGCCGCCGTATGCTCCTCCGTTCGGAGAGAGCGTTCGGTGTTTCCGTTGACCGTAATGACTCAATGAGGGCCTGGCATCTTGAGCTTGAGGTATGCGTAGTGCGGCACCACATTGAACTTTGCAAATGCGGTTCGTCCGAGCAGTGCGCGATAGCCGCTGCAGAACGGGACTATGTCAAAGATTAACTCCTCGCTTCGGAAGTTATCCGGGGATCCGAAGACTACTTCAAGTGTAACTGAGCCTGTACAGTTGTCCTCTACACCTGGTATGACGCCTTTAAAGGTCATCTTTGTGGGTTTAATCCTTGAGGGGTCTATGCCCATTTTGCGCACTGTATCCTGATAAAGCTGGTTCAGGCTGCTGCCGCCGTCCATCAGGATTCTAGTGAGGTGAAATCCGTCAACGATTGGGTCTAGAACCAATGCGGCGAATCCTCCATGGCGTATGCTAGTGGGGTGGTCCCTTCGATCAAAAGTGATCGGGCAGGAGGACCACGGATTGAACTTTGGGGCGACTGGCTCCATCGCATATACGTCCCTTAGTGCACGCTTCCGCTCCCTTTTGGGTATGTCGGTTGCGTATATCATGTTCACCGTCCTCACTTGTGGGGGGAAGCCCTTCTGTCCTCTATTGTTCGGCGGCCGGGGCTCCTCCTCGTCATCGCTATGGAGTCCCTTGTAATTGTTTTCGGCATTTAGCTTGCCTGCCTACTTGAACACCCAACAATCCCTGTTGGTGTGGTTGGCTGGTTTTTCGGGGGTGCCGTGTATCTGGAACGAGCGATCGAGTATTCAGTCCAAATTGGACGGGCCTGGAGTATTTGTTTTGAATGGCTTTTTCCGCTGACCGGATTTGGAGCCTCTGAATCCTGCATTGACTGCCGTATCCTCAACATTATCACCGTTAATGCGGTGCTTGTGCTTGTTACGACGCGACCTGCCGTTGTTGTCCTTGGTATCCGAATTACCAGGGCTCTTGGTCATGTTGTTACTACGAGCTAGCCAGCTGTCCTCTCCCGCGCAAAAGCGGGTCATGAGTGTTGTGACTACTGCCATGGATTTCGGCTTTTCCTGTCCTAGGTGCTGGGCAAGCCACTCATCGCGGATGTTATGTTTGAAGGCTGCAAGGGCCTCTGCATCCGGACAGTCGATGATTTATTTTTCTTGGTTAGGAACCGTGTCTAGAATTGTCTGGCCGATTCCTCTGGCTGCTGAATTATGTGGCTTAGGTCATCGGCGTCTGGTGGTCGCACATAGGTGCCCTGGAAGTTGTCGAGGAATGCGGCTTCCAAGTCTTCCCAACAACCAATTGACTCCGCTGGCAAGCTGTTAAGCCAATGCCGAGCTTGTCCTTTAAGCTTGAGTGGGAGGTATTTGATGGCGTGTAGATCATCACCGCGGGCCATGTGGATATGAAGGAGATAGTCCTCGATCCAGACCGCAGGATCTGTTGTGCCATCGTATGATTCAATGTTTACGGGTTTGAAACCCTCAGGGATTTGATGATCCATCACTTCGTGTGTGAAGCATAGTGGGTGTGTGGCGCCTCTGTATTGGGCTATATCACGACGCAGCTCAAATGAGCTTTGTCTACTGTGTTCGGCCCAACCGGAGTTGCCATATCCGGCGTGACGGTTATCGTCACGTGTAGTGGGGCGCCCATGCGATCCGTAGATCGATCTTGTTTGCTTTGCCCTGTCCTCCATTATATCTCGCATGTCTGGCGCACTTCCCCGTGCCTTGGTATTTTTTGAGCGGCGCCGGGGTGCGGCTTGAGTGGAGGGCCGAGAGGCCTCTCTGTCGCGGCCACGAGGTGGCCGGTCGGCCGTATCATGCGCTGGTGATGTAGGTTTAGGTGCTTCCTCCTCTAATCGGGGTAGCAACCTGCGTTTTGGGTAGCTCTTGGAGGGGCGTTCGAGTTCGTGATCTTCGGCCGCCAGGACTTCAGTCCATCTGTTGGCTAGCAAATCTTGGTCAGCTCTAAGCTGTTGCTTCTTTTTTTGAGGCTGCTTGCCGTGGCCATAAGCCTGCGTTTGAAACGCTCTTGTTCGACGAGATCCTCAGGCACGACAAATTCGTCGTTGTCGAGGCTTGCCTCATCTTCGGAGGGAGGCGTGTAATTATCGTCCTCTACCTCTCTGTCTGCCGCTCTCTCATGAGGGCTGGCTTCTCCATCCTCCTGCGCGGAATCCTGCTGGAGGGGGTTGTCTTCGGCACTGTCGGGGTGTTATTGTCTCCGGTGCCGGAATCGCCGTTTTTGTTGTGGCGGGATTTAGAGTGGCGCCGCTGACGCCGGCGCTTAGGCTGTTTCTTGGAGGGGTCACCCTCGTTGTTCCATTGCCGTTCCCATCATTTGGGATGTCCACCATGTATATGTCGTATGATGAGGTGGCCTTCTAGTGCCCTGTAGGCGCTGGTTCTTGGTCGTCTCCTGCATCGTCGTCCATACCGTTGATGTCTTCGGAGTCGAAGTCGAGCATGTCGGTTAAATCATCGACAGTGGCTACGAAGTGGGTGGTGGGTGGGCTTTGAATTTCTTCGTTGTCCGCATTCCAACCTTCCTGACCATAGTCCGGCTAGGGCTCTCCTGATAAAGAGAGAGACTTTAGTGAATTCAGGATGTCGCCAAAGGGCGAATGCTGAAAGATGTCCGCGGCCATGAACTCCATGATCGGCGCCCAATCAGATTCGATTGGCAGGGGCGCGGAAGGTTCGGAGTCCGGAGAGGAGTCCGGCACCTTGGAGTCACGAGCTTCGCAAAGGGCAGGGTTGATGTTCGGCTCAATCGTTGTAGAGATAGCAGCCCCCGAGGCGGTGTCCAGCCACCTGTCCTCGATCGGCGCAGTCGGCTCCGAGCTAAGGGTCGGAGCAGACACTTGTGCGGCCTCCAGGGCACTGTGGCTCGAATCCGTCGAAGATCAAGTCTCCGCGGACGTCAGCCGTGTAGTTCAAACTTCCAAATCTGACCTGATGGCCAGGGGCGTAGCTTTCAATCTGCTCCAGATGGCCAAGCGAATTGGCCCGCAGTGCGAAGCCGCCGAATACGAAGATCTATCCGGGGAGGAAAATCTCACCCTGGACCGCATCGTTGTTGATGATCGGAGGAGCCATCAGGCCTAAAGATGACACCACAGAGGAACTCTTAATGAAAGCACCAATATCGGTGTCAAAACCAGCAGATCTTGGGTAGGGGGTCCCGAACTATGCGTCTAGGCGGATGGTAACAGGAGACAAGGGACACGATGTTTTTACCCAGGTTCGGGCCCTCTCGATGGAGGTAAAACCCTACTCCTCCTTGATTAATATTGATGATATGGGTAGTACAAGAGTAGATCTACCACGAGATCAGAGAGGCTAAACCCTAGAAGCTAGCCTATGGTATGATTGTTGTTCGTCCTACGGACTAAAAACCCTCCGGTTTATATAGGCACCGAAGAGGGTTAGTGTTACACAGAGTCGGTTACAATGGTAGGAGATCTACATATCCGTATCGCCAAGCTTGCCTTCCACGCCAAGGAAAGTCCCATCCGGACACGGGACGAGGTCTTCAATCTTGTATCTTCATAGTCCAGGAGTCCGGCCAAAGGCTATAGTCCGGCCATCCGGACACCCCCTAATCCAGGACTCCCTCAACCGACTTCAGCCAGTCACCATCCACAATCAGAGGAGGAGCGCGGGGCAAGCCAGCTGTGCCCCAGGAGGACTCGTGAAGGGAGGACAGCAGGCGTGCAGGCTCGAGGTGCCCAGCGGGACGGACCACTTCTCCGACCGGTTCAGCGGTGGGGGCACTGCTGGAGCTCGGCGCGCCCAGGGTCAGCGGTGAAGACAAAGCTTGGGGGGATGGCTCCTTGGCCGCCTCCGCGAATTCGGCAGGAAGCGCCCTGAAAGGCCACAATCAGCTGCAGGGACAGTAAGGTAAAGGAGTAGAGAGAGGAGATGACCTACTCGTCCACGGCAAAGTACTTCCTGTGCTTCAACAGGCTGCAAGGGCGATCATCGCCACCCAAGGCCTCCTTCCTCTTGCGGAGGGACTCGAAGTCTACGCGGAACCGGCCTAAGCGCTCGGCGCAAGGGTCGGCCTGTGGCATCGAGAGGCGTCAAGGTGATCAGCGCCAAGGGGACCGGCCTGGGGGACGCCGCCAGGCGCCGCCTCATGAGCGACGGCCGGGGCCTCGGAAGCCCCAGCCTCAGGAGCCATAGGCCGCAAATCCACGCCTGCCACTGCTCCAGGACGAGCTTCTGGGGATGCCGCCTTCAGCCCCCTCAGCTCCCGGCGGTTCTCGTCTCCCAGCTCCATCGCCTGAGGCAGGACTGCCATGGGCGACCAGCGGAGCAACCACAACAACTGGGTTCTCGCGGGGTCCCGTGAGGCCAACCGGACGCAGCCCCCACTCGTCAAAAATGGGCATCTGCCTCACAAAATCGGCCCTGCCCGAGCAAAGATAAAAGAGGGCAGCCTCGTGTTGAAGGCTGCCTGGGGAAGGATCGCTAGTCAGGACCCTAAGCACCGTTCTCAGCACTTCAGGCGCCAGATCCTCCTCCTGGAGCCGCATGCGATCTTTGTGCCCCGCAAAGGCCCACATCCGACGGGAGTGGCACTGGAGAGGAGCAATGTGACGTTGGAGGAACTCCTTCACCACCTTGGGCGCCTTCGCGTCGAGCGCCCTCAAACTCTGGAAGTGGCGCGAGATGAAGGCAAGCCAGGGGCTCGCGAGCATCTCATGATCCCAGCCTGAGCTAGGAACAGTGGGAGAGGTCGGGTGGGAGAGAAGGGGGCTGGGCACTCCGACATCCACATACAACCACCGCTCTCTGAACCTGGCCTCAGGAGGAGGAAGGCCGAAATCGAACCCCGAAGCAGCCGTCTCTAGCACGGCGAGGAAGCTCACACACCCCAAGCATTGAGTGGGGTCGCTCAGGTGCAAAGAGAAGAAGTGACGCAGGAGGGCAACGGAAGGAGGAATGCCCACCATTGCCTCACAAACAAAGGCAAAAACAGCCAGGAGGGTAATGGACTCAAGCCCCAAGTGCATCATGTGGATCTGATAATGGGAGAGGACCACATTGAAGAAAGCGGAAAAGGGGGGAACCAGACCCGCCCACAGGGCATCAGCGAAGAACCGGACCTCCGTGACGACCCTATCAAAGAAGGCATGGACGTAGGCCAGACCGTGGTCCTTCCGCAATCGTTGAAGATGGAGGCAAGAGCAGAGCGGACGTTGTCCAAGGCTTCGGGGTTGAGTATGATTGACCGATCAACGGCGGGGGCCGCCGCCGGAGGCGAGCGGGGCGAAGGCGTGATGACCCACAAGTATAGGGGATATATCGTAGAACTTTTGATAAGTAAGAGTGTCGAACCCAACGAGGAGCAGAAGGAAATGATAAGCGGTTTACAGCAAGGTATTCTCTGCAAGTACCGAAATAAGTGGTAACACATAGTTTTGTGATAAGATAAATGGTAATGAGCAACAAGTAACAAAAGGAAATAAAGTGCAGCAAGGTGGCCCAATCCTTTTTGTAGCAAAGGACAAGCCTAGACAAACTCTTATAATAGGAAAAGCGCTCCCGAGGACACATGGGAATATCGTCAAGCTAATTTTCATCACGCTCATATGATTCGCGTTCGGTACTTTGATAATTTGATATGTGGGTGGACCGGTGCTTGGGTACTGCCCTTACTTGGACAAGCATCCCACTTATGATTAACCTCTATTGCAAGCATCCGCAACTACAACAAAAGTATTAAGGTAAACCTAACCATAGCATGAAACATATGGATCCAAATCAGCCCCTTATGAAGCAATGCATAAAGTAGGGTTTAAGCTTCTGTTACTCTAGCAACCCATCATGTACTTATCACTTCCCAATGCCTTCCTCTAGGCCCAAATAATGGTGAAGTGTTATGTAGTCGATGTTCACATAACACCACTAGAGGTTAGACAACATACATCATATCAAAATATCGAACGAATACCAAATTCACATGACTACTAATAGCAAGACTTCTCCCTTGTCCTCAGAACAAACATAACTACTCACAAAGCATATTCATGTTCATAATCAGAGGGGTAATATTGTGCATAAAGGATCTGAACATATGATCTTCCACCAAATAAACCAACTAGCATCAACTACAAGGAGTAATCAACACTACTAGCAACCTACTAGCACCAATCCCGGACTTGGAGACAAGAATTGGATGCAAGAGATGAACTAGGGTTTGGAGATGAGATGGTGCTGGTGAAGATGTTTATGGAGATTGCCCTCTCCTGATGAGAGGAGCGTTGGTGGTGATGATGGTGATGATTTCCCCCTCCCGGAGGGAAGTGTCCCCGGCAGAAAAGCTCTGCCGGAGCCCTAGATTGGTTCCGCCAAGGTTCCGCCTCGTGGTGGCGGAGTCTCGTCCCGAAAGGTTCTCTTCTATTTTTTTCTCATCGAAAGACTTCATATGGGAGAAGATGGGCATCGAAGAGCCACCAATGGGCCCACGAGGTAGGGGGGCGCGCCCAGGGGGGCGCCCCCACCCTCGTGAGCTGGGTGTGGGCCCCCTGGCCTTCATCTTTGGCGACGGTTTTTCTTTATTTGTTCTAAAGTATTCCGTGGAGTTTCAGGAATTTTGGAGTTGCGCAGAATAGTCCTTCAATATTTGCTCCATTTCCAGCCCAGAATTCCAGCTGCCGGCATTCTCCCTCTTCATGTAAACCTTGTAGAATAAGAGAGAATAGCCATAAGTATTGTGACATAACGTGAAATAACAGCCCATAATGCAATAAATATCGACATAAAATCATGATGCAAAATGGACATATCAACTCCCCAAGCTTAGACCTCGCTTGTCCTCAAGCGAAAAGCCGATAACAATAAATATGTCCTCATGTTTAGAGGTAGAGGCGTCAATAAAAATAAAATACGGACATGAAGGCATCATGATTACCTCATAACAGCAACATATATGAATTTTGTCATATGATTACTCATGTTCAAGTGATAATCTTCTCACAAAGCCAAAGTATGAATCAGAAAACTTATTGAGCACCATCAAATTATACCCTCAGTCATTGAAGCAATTGCAATTTATCATAACATCGGAAAGATTCTATGTCAGAGCTTAAGAGCAAGTCCACATACTCAACTATCACTTAGTCCTTCATAATTGCTAACACTCACGTGATACTTGTGGTTACAGAGTTTTAATCGGACACAGAGAAAGATAGGGGCTTATAGTTTTTGCCCCACAACCTTTTACCTCAAGGGTAATGTCAACAATAATAATTCACGCTCCCCCACATCCAATTAGATATATATATATCATGTTCTTTCCAACATGCTGAGCTTGCCAAAGGATAAAATGAAAAAGGAAGGGTGAAGATCACCGTGACTCTTGCATAAGGTAGAGGATAATAATAAAAGATAGGCCCTTCGCCGAGGGAAGCAGAGGTTGTCATGCGCGTTTAGGGTTGATGCACAAAATCTTAATGCAAAAGAACGTCAATTTACATTGCCCCTTGCATGTGAACCTTTATTATGCAGTCCGTCGCTTTTATTGCGTCCACAACAAGTTCGTGCAAAGTTTATTTTGTCCGCACTAATAAGTCATGCATATTTAGAGAGCAATTTTTATTGCTTGCACCGATGACAACTTACTTGAAGGATCTTACTCAATCCATAGGTAGCTATGGTGGACTCTCATGGCAAAACTGGTTTAAGGGTATTTGGAAGCACAAGTAGTATTTCTACTTAGTGTTGAAGATTGGCTAGCATGGGGGGGGGGAAGGCAAACTCAACACGGTAGAGGAACCATGACAACATACTTTATATCAGATGTAGGAAAACATAACTCATTATGTTGTCTTCCTTGTCCAACCTCAACTCTTTAGCATGTCATATTTTAATTAGTGCTCCCAATCATAAAAGATGTCAATGATAATATATCTATATGTGAAACCTTTCTTTCCTTATTACTTCCTATTAATTGCAACGATGACCAAAGCTAGATTTGCCAACTCCCAACAACTTTAAATCATCATACTCTTTCTATGTGAAGTCATTACTTTCAATAAGATCAATATGAACTCTTGATTCTTTTTATTCTTTTTCTTCTAATCACCCAAGATCATGGCAAAATACTCAATCCCTTGACTCAACACTTATCTTTATTATATAGCTCATGGACTTGATTACAAAGAAAGACCATAAAGCAAAACTCAGAACTAGATCATGCCATGACTTTATTCTACTAAATAAAGATAATACTAATAGGATCAAACTAAGAAAAATGGTAAAGATAAGAGTTGTGATGGTGATACGATACCAAGGCACCTCCCCCAAGCTTGGTAGTTGCCAAGGGGAGTGCCCATACCCAGGTGATTATTTCTCCTTCTTTGTTGTTGGCGTAATATTCTTAGCGATGATCCCCCTCAGAATACGGTTCTCCTCCTCGAGTTTATTGACCTGCTGCTTGAGGTCCGTTATTTCCTTGCGAAGCTTTCCTGTAACGGCTAAAGCTCCTTGCACCCAAGGGTGTTGCATAGTAGCGGGAGAACCAGAGATACTTCTCCTCATATTTTCATTGGAAAGAAATTTAACATTGGAAGGTATAACCGAGTTTGGAATGGCTGAGCTCTATAGTTCCCCCATCGTAAACCCAGCTCGGAAGCGAGAGGTGACTTCTTGATCTTCCATGGCATCTACTCTCATCAGGTCAGCCTCCATCTCTTCTTCCGTTGCCGGCCCAAAGTGGTCAGCGTTGCTGTTTGCCCTTGGTTCCGGTGCAGTGTTAGATACCCGGCTCTCCCCGACTGACTCTTGAGAAGACATCCTGCTCTTATCTGCAGCAGCAACTACTCGAAACAAAAACTGGGGATATTTGCGTGATACGGGAGTCAAAACCTTCGGGAGTATATATAATGAATTTTTACCGACAAAAATATGTATCGTGCAAGGAAACAGAGTCCGGAGGGCACACGAGGTGCTCACGAGGTAGGGGGCGCGCCTAGGGGGTAGGGCACGCCCTCCACCCTCGTGGAGGCCTCATGTCCTCCCCGGACTGCTACTTATTTTTCTATTTTTCTAAATATTCCAAAACGGAGAAATATTGCCTTAAAAATTGTTTTGGAGGCGGTTTACTTACCGTACCACGTACGTATTCATTTTTGGAGTCTGGAACATTCTGGAAAGTGTCCCTTATGTAATCCTCCGAGGTTACGGTTTCAATAACATTAGTTTCAACATTTATAGGATTACCTGAGATATAGTGTTTGATTCTTTGACCGTTCACCACCTTCGAATTTGTGCCTGCAAAGTTGTTGATTTTTATGGCACCGGAACGATAGACCTCCACGATAACGTAAGGACCTTCCCATTTGGAGAGAAGTTTTCCTGCAAAAAATCTTAAACGAGAGTTGTGTAGCAATACATAATCACCTACATTAAACTCACGCTTTTGTATCCTTTTGTCATGCCACCTTTTAACATTTTCTTTAAACAACTTGGCATTTTCATAAGCTTGGGTTCTCCATTCATCAAGTGAACTAATATCAAATAACCTCTTCTCACCGGCAAGTTTGAAATCATAGTTGAGCTCCTTTATCCCAATATGCCTTATGTTCTAGTTCGAGAGGTAAATGACATGCTTTTCCATAAACCATTTTATACGGAGACATACCCATAGGATTTTTATATGCAGTTCTATAGGCCCATAATGCATCATCCAGTTTTTTGGACCAATTCTTTCTAGACCTATTGACAGTCTTTTGCAAAATTAATTTGAGCTCTCTATTGCTCAATTCTACCTGACCACTAGACTGCGGGTGATATGGAGATGCAATTCTATGATTAAGGTCGTATTTAGCAAGCATCTTACGGAAAGCACCATGAATAAAGTGTGAACCACCATCAGTCATTAAGTATCTAGGGACTCCAAACCTCGGAAAAATAACTTCCTTAAGCATTTTAATAGAAGTGTTATGATCAGCACTACTAGTTGGAATAGCTTCTACCCACTTAGTAACGTAATCAACAGCAACTAGAATATGAGTGTAACCATTAGAGGCAGGAAAAGGTCCCATATAATCAAAGCCCCAAACATCAAATGGCTCAATAACAAGTGAATAATTCATAGGCATTTCTTGACGTCTACTGATATTACCAATTCTTTGACATTCATCACAAGACAAAACAAACTTACAGGCATCCTTGAAGAGAGTAGGCCAATAAAACCCGGATTGCAATACCTTATGTGCAATTCTATCTCCAACGTGATGTCCTCCATAAGCTTCGGAGTGACACTTGCGTAGGGTCTGTTCCTGTTCATGCGCAGGTACACAACGTCTAATAACACCATCTACTCCTTTATAAAGATGTGGGTCATCCCAAAAGTAATGTCGCAAGTCATAGAAAAACTTTTTCTTTTGTTGGTATGTGAAACTAGGCGGTATAAATTTAGCAACAATATAATTAGCATAATCAGCATACCATGGAGTGCTACAAGAAGTACTTATGACATTTAATTGCTCATCAGGAAAGCTGTCATCAATAGGTAATGGGTCATCAAGAACATTCTCTAGCCTAGACAAGTTGTCTGCAACGGAGTTCTCAGCTCCTTTTATATCAATAATATGTAAATCAAATTCTTGAAGAAAGAGAACCCATCTAATGAGTCTAGGTTTTGCATCTTTCTTTTCCATAAGATATTTAATAGCACGATGATCTGCATGAATAGTTACTCTAGAATCAACAATATAGGGTCTGAATTTATCACAAGCAAATACAACTGCTAAAAGTTCCTTTTCGGTAGTAGCATAATTTCTTTGAGCATTGTCTAGAGTCTTACTAGCATAATGGATAACATTCAATTTCTTATCAACTCTTTGCCCTAGAACATCACCTACAACATAATCACTAGCATCACACATAATTTCAAAGGGTAAATTCCAATCAGGTGGCTGAACAACAGGTGCAGAGACTAATGCTTTCTTAAGTATTTCAAATGCTTCTACACAATCATCATCAAAGACAAATGGTACATCTTTTTGTAATAAATTAGTCAGAGGCCGAGAGATTTTTGAGAAGTCCTTGATGAACCTCCTATAAAATCCGGCATGCCCAAGGAAACTTCTTATACCTTTGATGTCCTCGCGACATGGCATCTTTTCAATAGCATCAACCTTGGCTTTATCAACTTCAATACCTCTTTCAGAAACTTTGTGCCCCAAGACAATACCTTCATTAAACCATAAAGTGGCACTTTTCCCAATTCAAGACAAGATTAGTTTCTTCACATCTCTGCAAAACTCGAGCAAGATTGCTCAAGCAATCATCAAAAGAGGAACCATAGACGGAAAAGTCGTCCATGAAAACCTCACATATTTTCTCACAAAAGTCAGAGAATATAGCCATCATGCATCTTTGAAAGGTAGCAGGTGCATTACATAAACCAAAAGGCATACGTCTATAAGCAAAAGTACCAAAAGGGCATGTAAAAGTAGACTTTGATTGGTCTTTAGCCGACACAGGTATTTGAGAAAAACCAGAGTAACCATCTAGAAAGCAATAATGTGTATGTTTGCATAATCTTTCTAGCATTTGATAAATAAAAGATAAGGGGTAATGATCTTTCTTAGTAGCCTTATTTAATTTGCGGAAATCAATTGCCATCCTATAACCTGTGATAATTCTTTGCGGAATCAATTCATCTTTATCATTAGGGACAACAGTAATACCTCCCTTCTTAGGGACACAATGGACAGGACTTACCCACTGACTATCAGCAACGGGATAAATTGTACCTGCCTCCAGAAGCATGAGTATTTCTTTTCTTACCACTTCTTTCATTTTAGGATTCAAACGTCGTTGAGGATCACAAACTGGTTTGGCATCAGCTTCCAAATTTATTTTATGTTGACATAGAATGGGACTGATGCCCTTAAGATCATCCAGAGTATATCCAATAGCGGCACGATGCTTCTTCAGAGTTTTCAATAATCTTTCTTCTTCATGCTCTGAAAGGTTAGCGCTAATAATAATAAGATATATTTTCTTTTCATCAAGATAAGCATATTTAAGATTATCAGGCAACGGTTTAAGTTCAAACGCGGGATCACCCTCGGGTGGAGGAGGATCCCCTAGGATTTCAACAGGCAAATTGTGTTGCAGAATAGGTTCGTGTTTAAAGAATACTTCATCTATTTCCCTTCTTTCATTCATGAACATATCATTTTCATGGTCTAGCAAATAGTGTTCTAAAGGATCACTAGGAGGTACAGCAATAGAAGCAAGACCAGTAATTTCATCCTTACTAGGCAATTCTTCCTCACGATGTTGTTTACTAAATTTAGAGAAATTAAACTCATGAACCATATCATCCAAGCCAGCAGTAACAACATTCTTTTTGCAATCTATCGTAGCATTAACGGTACGCAAGAAGTGTCTACCAAATATAATGGGACAAAAGCTATCTTGTGGAGAACCAAGAACAAGAAAATCAGCGGGATATTTGGTTTTCCCACACAAGACTTCAACATCTCTAACAATTCCCATTGGAGATATAGTATCTCTATTGACAAGTTTAATTGTAACATCAATATCTTCTAACTCAGCTGGTGCAATCTCATGCATAATTTCTTTGTATAAGCCAATGGGTATAACACTAGCACTAGCACTCATATCACATAAGCCATGATAACAATGATCTCCTATTTTAACGGAAATAACAGGCACGCCTACCATAGGTCTATGTTTATCTCTATCACAGGGTTTAGCAATCTAGCAGATTCACCAGTGAATTAAATAACATGCCCATCAATATTATCAGACAAGAGATCTTTAACAATAGCAATATTGGGTTCTACTTTGAATTGCTTAGGAGGTGTATAAGTCCTAGTATTGCTTTTACGAACAACAGTTGAAGCTTTACCATGATCCTTCATTCTAACAGGGAAAGAAGGTTTCTCAACATAAGAAGTAGGAACAATAGGATCATTATAAGTGACAATCTTTTCTTCAACTTTAATAGGTGCAGTTACTTTTACTTTTATGGGAGGATGATATTTAAACCACTTCTCCTTGTGGAGATCAACATAAGTAGCAAAAGATTCACAGAAAGAAGCTACTATCTCGAAGTCAAGTCCATATTTAGTCCTAAACTTACAGAAAATATCAGTATCCATAAAAGATTTAACACAATCAAACTTAGGTGTCATACCTGACTCCTTACCTTCGTTGAGGTCCCAATCTTCAAAGTAGCGTTTAATTCTATCCAATAAATTCCATCCAAATTCAATAGACTTCATCATAAAAGAGCCAACACAAGAAGTATCGAGCATGGTGCGATTATTATCAGAAAGCCGAGCATAAAAATTCTAGAGAATTGTCAATTTTGAGAGCTCATGATTGGGGCATGAATATAACATTGATTTAAGCCTCCCCCAAGCTTGAGCGATGCTTTCTCCTTTGCGAGGCCAAAAATTATATATATAATTGCGATCACGATGAACAAGATGCATAGGGTAATACTTTTGATGAAATTCCAATTTCAATCTTTTATAGTTCCATGATCTCGTATCATCACATAGCCTATACCATGTCAATGCGTCTCCCTCCAAAGATAAAGGGAAAGCCTTCCTCTTAACGGCATCATCGGGTACACCTGCAAGCTTAAATAGTTCACAAATATCATCCATAAAGCGTAGATGTTCGTCAGGATGCTTTGTTCCATCTCCTGCGAAACTGTTAGCTAGCAGTTTTTCCATCATACCCGAAGGAATCTGAAAAGCATTTTCATTTTCAATAGGTTCAGTAGGTTTAGTAGGTTGAGGAGCAACTCTTGTCTCAACTGGACGGGGTGAAGATACCCCAAACAAGCCCCTCGGGAATTTTCTTTCCATGGTAACAAGTAACAGAAAATTTCAGCACACTAAATAAATTTTTCCTTACCGAATTCCACCTACCAAAGGCGCTCACTCCCCGGCAATAGCGCCAGAAAAGAGTCTTGATGACCCACAAGTATAGGGGATCTATCGTAGTCCTTTCGATAAGTAAGAGTGTCGAACCCAACGAGGAGCAGAAGGAAATGATAAGCGGTTTTCAGCGAGGTATTCTCTGCAAGTACTGAAATAAGTGGTAATAGATAGTTTTCTGATAAGATAAATGGTAACGAGCAACAAGTAGCAAAAGTAAATAAAGTGCATCAAGGTGGCCCAATCCTTTTTGTAGCAAAGGACAAGCCTGGACAAACTCTTATAATAGGAAAAGCGCTCTCGAGGACACATGGGAATATCGTCAAGCTAATTTTCATCACGCTCATATGATTCGCGTTCGGTACTTTGATAATTTGATATGTGGGTGGACTGTTGCTTGGGTACTGCCCTTACTTGGACAAGCATCCCATTTATGATTAACCTCTATTGCAAGCATCTGCAACTACAACAAAAGTATTAAGGTAAACCTAACCATAGCATGAAACATATGGATCCAAATCAGCCCCTTATGAAGCAACGCATAAACTAGGGTTTAAGCTTCTGTCACTCTAGCAACCCATAATCTACTTATTACTTCCCAATGCCTTCCTCTAGGCCCAAATAATGGTGAAGTATTATGTAGTCGACGTTCAAATAACACCACTAGAGGTTAGACAACATACATCTTATCAAAATATCGAACGAATACCAAATTCACATGACTACTAATAGCAAGACTTCTCCCTTGTCCGTAGGAACAAATGTAACTACTCACAAAGCATATTCATGTTCATAATCAGAGGGGTAATATTGTGCATAAAGGATCTGAACATATGATCTTCCACCAAATAAACCAACTAGCATCAACTACAAGGAGTAATCAACACTACTAGCAACCTACTAGCACCAATCCCGGACTTGGAGACAAGAATTGGATACAAGAGATGAACTAGGGTTTGGAGATGAGATGGTGCTGGTGAAGATGTTGATGGAGATTGCCCTCTCCCGATGAGAGGAGCGTTGGTGTTGACGCTGGTGATGATTTCCCCCTCCCGGAGGGAAGTGTCCCCGGCAGAACAGCTCTGCCGAAGCCCTAGATTGGTTCCGCCAAGGTTCCGCCTCGTGGCGGCGGAGTCTCGTCCCGAAAGGTTCTCTTCTATTTTTTCTCATCAAAAGACTTCATATGGGAGAAGTTGGGCATCGGAGAGCCACCAGGGGGCCCACGAGGTAGGGGGCGCGCCCAGGGGCGGGCACCCTCGTGAGCAGGGTGTGGCCCCCTGGCCTTCATCTTTGGCGACGATTTTTCTTTATTTATTGATTTACTCTAAGGTATTCCGTGGAGTTTCAGGACTTTTGGAGTTGTGCATAATAGTCCTTCAATATTTTCTCCTTTTCCAGCCAAGAATTCCAGCTGCCGGCATTCTCCCTCTTCAAGTAAACCTTGTAAAATAAGAGAGAATAGCCATAAGTATTGTGACATAACGAGAAATAACAGCCCATAATGCAATAAATATCGACATAAAAGCATGATGCAAAATGGACGTATCAAGGCGCGGGCTTCTTCCCCCTTTCCTTCTTCGTTGGCGCTATGTCGATGGGAAGGGGGGAGAGTTCGAGTTGGATTGGAGGTGGGGATTGGAGCTCGAGGAAGGAGGAAGGGCAGGAAGCGCGTGAACGGCGAAAGGGGAATGGCTGTGTGCAACCATGGGTCCGCCTACCGGGCGCGTAATGAGGCATCACGGGGAAGCGGAGACACCCACGTCCAATCAATCGCCACGCGGCGCCTGAGGCCGCAGGCTATTGGGGCCCGCGGCGCTTCGCACTTGCCCCTTCACTTCTCTGCTAAGCCAAGTCCAGGCGCACCTTAGGCCCGGGGGCTACTGTCGGTGTTCTGGGAACGGGGGTCCCCAGACTTGCCTGCCTGCAGCCTGCGGCGTGGCTCAAGCGGAGGCCCAGTGCAACCCAGCTTCATCAGCTCAAGCTCAAGACCCTCGCGAGGGGCCAAGCCTCGCGGGGAGGACGACAGGAAGCTTCCTCAGGAGCAGCCTCATTAGGCGGGCTCGCTAGGAGGCGAAGAGATCAAGGCAGGGTACCTCGCAAGGTGCCCGTGACGCAAGCCATGACGATCGAGACCAGGCGGGCGCCAGGCGGGTGCCGGCCAGCGCAGTGTCCTTGTTTCCCCTTTGGTGCAAAGGGCGCAAGCACAGGCCAAGGCATCAGGCAAAGGTTACCATTTCGGTGCAACAAGACCAAGACCAGTGGAGCGGCAGGATGGAGGTCACCGTGGAGCCCTGGACGGCGTCACCGTTAGAGTCTTTGGCAGTCGAAGACCAACTTTCGTCAGGATAAGTGTACTAGATGTTCCCCTTCAAAATGGCCAATTGTTGGCGCCCTTCCCGCTCATTATTTGGGAAGAGGCCCAGGGCCTCCCTCTATAAATAGGGCTAGCCACCACAGAGTAGGAGGAAGAGGTTTTGGATAGATTAGAGAGAGAGGCGACTGAACTCACCCAAGCAGTTCATCGCACCAGCTCAAGAACACCTCTCGCGAGGCTGCTCTTCCCTTGTATTGTTCATCAGCCCCTAAGGCAATCCACCACACCACACACTGGAGTAGGGTATTACACCACAATGGTGGCCTGAACTAGTATAAACCTCGTTTCCCTTGTGTGTTCTTCTTGCTAGCCTAGATTCCTTGCGAGGCTTCGAGACGTGAGTTGGTAGGGGAAAGATCTTCGTGCGCACCCCAGAGTTCGAACCTCAAGGGTCTGCCAGAACCCGAAATCCGACAGCTTCCTCTCTCTCTTCTGATTCTCAATGCAATGGTTTCTTGGAGATTTATTTGATGTAACTCATTTTGCGGTGTGTTTGTTGGGATCCGATGAACTTTGAGTTTATGATTAGATCTATGTTTTTATCCATGAAAGTTATTTGAGTTTTGTCGGATTACAGGTTCCGCAACCCCTTGAGAGGTTCAAACTCTGGGGTGCGTGCGAAGATCTCACTCTCCCTAGTCTGCCGACTTGCTAATCTCATAGCCTAACGCGTCGAGGTCGAAGGAAACATGACACAACAGTTACCCAGGTTCGGGCCACCTTGCGGTGTAAAACCCTACTCTTGCTTTGTGGTGGGTTTTCCTCGAGGGGCCGAGGAAGAACTAGTACAGTGGAGAACAACCTCAGGAGGCCTGTTCTTGGGCTCAAGTGAGCTAATGAGCTGGTGAGGGTGGAATGGATCCAATCCCCTCATTGGTAGTGGCTAGGTCCTATTTATAGTGGCCTTGGTCCTCTTCCCGAATGGAGGCTAGAAGGGATCCCACAACAGACAAATTTGAAGGGAGACAACAAGTACATCTTATCCTGGCTAAAGTGGTCTTCTCCTGCAAAAGCCTCTGGTCGTGACGCTGCGGTGGGCTCAGCGATGACCTCCATCCTGTCGTCATGGCGGTCTTGGTCTTGTTGCACAAGAGTGGAAACCTTTGGATGCTTCCTCGGGACTCCGCGCCTGATGCTTGACTCCTTTGCACTGAAGAGGAAACTGGTACTCTGCGCCCGCTGGCGCCTGCCTGGCGCCCGCCTAGCCTTGGTCGTCATGGCTCAAGTCATCCGAACCTCGCGAGGTGAGCCTTGCATAGAAATCTCCGCTCCTCACGAGCCAGCCTGAAGAGGTCGATCCCTTTGGAGGTCTTGATGTCATCAGCGTCGCGAGGGTCTTGGGTTGCCGATGTCGAAACTGGACCATACCAGGCGTTGGGGGAGCCACGCCGCGGGCCACAGGCAGGCAAGTCTGGTTGCCCCTGTATCCAGAATGCCGACAGTAGCCCCCGGGCCGAAGGTGCGCTCGGACTTGGCTTCTAGGCAAAGCCAAGGGGCAAGTGTGGAGCACCGCGGGCCCTAACCACCTGCGGCCTTGGTCGACACGTGGCGATTGATCGGATGTGAGCGTTTTCGTGGTACTAAGTCTGACAGTAAGTATAGGGGGTACGAATGAGGAGGCAAGGTCCTAGCTACAGAAAGATTGTACGCAAGTGTTTACGAGTTCAGGCCCCTCTCAGAGGAGGTAAAAGCCCTATGTCTCAGTGCCCGGAGGCGGTTGACTCGATTAAATGAGTGTGTGTTACAGGGGGTGCGAACCCTTGTGCCAGAGGAGGGGGTGGCTTAGATAGAGTGCGCCAGGACCCCAGCCGTCCCCCGTTACAAGGAGTTCAATGTACATAAAGATGGGGCGTTACAAATAACGCCAGCCATAAGTGCCTTTAATGACCTTAAAGACTACAGAGTGAATGCTTGACCGTTGCTATTCTGAGTGACTCCTGGTCTTCGGTAGGTCGAGTGGTTTCTTGTATGGTCGAGTGATTGTCTGGTCGTGTGACACCAGGAAGGAGGGGTACCCGAGTGATTGATTGGTCGAGTGGATTGCACTCGACGCCTTTATTGAGGACTCCTTGTTGTCTCTTGAGCTTCTTTGCTTCTAGGGTAGTGACCTTGGGTAGGACATATAGGTCAGGCCTATGTCCCTACCCCAGGTCTATATCATCATCATTAGCCCCCGAATGGATTGAGGTCCGAGTGAAAAGAAGGTTGAAGTTGACCTTGCTTCGACCCTTGTGCTTCACAAGTACTCATGTTGAATGGGAGGCCCATGTTGGAACTTCGGCTTCGTTTTAGTCGCCTTGATCGACTCAGAAGTTACCAAGTGGATTTGTAACGTCACCCGTCGAGTGTTGTTTCTGACGCAAAATCTTTGGAGCGATTGGTTACGGCGTATCCCGGATTTCACGGGATTCAAAATTTCGGGGAAGCGCACGAGGTGGAGCGTGCCGTGGTAAGCGGGATGGATAGACAGGAGCGCCTCGATCTCCACGCCACCTTTTTCGCCACGTACCGAGCAGGCGACTGTTGCTGGATTTGACAGGATCGTCCGGGCCCACGCGTCAGCCACTCGGAAGTGGGTCCTTAAAAGGCGACGGGGCCAAGGCGCCTGCACTGTGCGCGTCCATTCTCCTTCTTTCTCCTCTTCTTCTCCACCGCATCCAACTCCTCCGCTCTCGACTCTGCCGCTCCACCGCCATGGTGAAGGACAAGACGACGGTGTTGGAACGCGCAAAGTAGGCGATGCGGGTGGCGAAGGGCAAGAAGATGAGTCGGGGGTCGTCATCGCGGTCGGCGTTGCCGCCGGGTTGGATCCATGGCGATTGGATCCGATCCTCGCTCTGGCCGGAAAATTTAGAGGAGCTGGCTGAGTTCGGACTGATCACCAACGGGGCTGCACGGTTGCCGGAGGGGGAGACAGAACCACAGTCGTGACTGGGTGAATGCGTTCAGCTTGCCACCCATGTCAACCGCGGATATCGCTTCCTTCGCACCCTATTTTCGGGGTTTCTTAAACTTTTTCGGAGCCCAACTCCATCACTTTTCACCCATCACCATCACATACCTTGTCGTGTTTGTGTCTATGTGCAAGAATTTCCTGGGTTGTCGACCGCACTAGGGTCTTTTCAAGCACATCTTCACAATCCGCTCTCAATCGGTGAAGAAAGCAAACACAAGTGACGAGAAAACACATGTTATCCAAATGTGTGGGGGTTTGGGTATCCAGTAGAGGAAAATGAGTTCTTTCCCTTCCATGACCCTTCCTGAGTCGGTCAGGGGCTCACAGTCCACCTGGTTCTACTGCCAGGACATCGCGACTCTAGGCCAGTCGACTGGACTTCCCCCTTTTACTTTAGATCGTGTGTAGACCCCTTCCTTGCTGAAAGTGACAACTGCGGAGAGGGTAGAAAAAACATGCTGGTTGAGAGGGTGGTCCAGTTGATCAATCAGGGTGTCACTGGCATGGATTTGTTGGAGGTATTTCTCAATCGAAGCATCCAGCCACTCCAGGCTCGTGACCACTCAATGTGGATGTAATCTGGAGCCAACGAGACCGTCGGGTTCATCTAGAGGAAGTATCGGCCAAGACAGTGGCCCAGTGGTTGTGGAGTATCACAGGAAACAAGGACAACCCCAGAGGCGCTAGAAGAGTCGACCCCTTCAGCGACAACAACTAGCCAGACAAGGTTTAGTCTCTGCCACCGACCATATTTGGATACGTCTTGTGATTGTCTTTGAATCCGACTGATATTCACTCAACTTCTTGTTTTGTAGGTTTACACTAAGATGTACCCGATGCCCAATGGTGAACATGCTCTGGAGCAAGACCAGGAGGGAGAGGACAGCGTGGAGGAAAGCGCCGATTGGAAATCTCCAGACGACGAGGGCGAGGAGTAGAGAGATGAGTCAGACGACGAGGAGATGGTCGACTCACCTCCTCGTACGGAACGTCGATCCAAGTTACTCCATGATCCAGCGGGTGGGCGTGGCAAGACCGTGGCTCCGAGCACCCAAACGCAGAAGCGTACTCGGACTTCGACTCCAGAGCCAACGGTGAAAGTTGCCAAGCATCCCAAGGTCGTCCCCTCAAAAGCTCGGAAGACTTTTCCCAAGATCAAGATGGATGTTCCTGTTGCCTCCGGGTGAGTGTTCTGTCTTTCTGTGTTCTCTTCCACCGACTGATACTTCTGTTCTGATCGAATGGATTGTAAAATTTTCCAGCCCAGCCTCCCCTGCGACTGACATGGACGTTGACAAAGCCCCAAGCGACGAGGAAGCTGATGACACAGTCACCTCCAAAGCTAGTAAGTCCTTTTAATTTATTCTGTCGATTGAATTGTTACCCGATTGAATTTCTGAGGTTTCTTTTTGTTGCAGCTCCACTGGACATCGTCGTGCTCCGGATGAAGAAGAAGAAGAAGTGCCACCGAGGGAGAGGAGGAGGAGGAGGAGCAAGGCATCAAGCAGGAAGGCGCTCGAGGTTCAGGTCCCTTAGTCGACACTAGTGCTTGAGACAGTGGTCGAGCGATCCGGAGATCCGGCTCGGACCAATGTTACTTTCGCCAATCTGCTGTCGACTGATCGTCCATCGGGGTCGACTGCTCAGACCTCTACCTCTCCAGTGCAACTCCATGCATCTGAACCAGTGGCTGCTTCGACTGCCTTGCCATCATCGCTCTTCACTACGTACCAGACTCTAGACGACTCACCGAGTGCTGTCAGGAAGGCTCTTCTCCAGGTAAATCTTGTGATGGAACAAATGAAGGTGGTGCATGAGGCCAGTCAGGTGGCTTATAATGCCAGCACCGCTCTGCAAACCAACGTCAAGGTTAGTTGATTCCCGACTGGTCTCTTGAATAATGATAATTGCCATTGTTGCTTTGCTGCTCATAAGGTGCTCTTAGATGAGCGTCTTGGAACCTTTTATGTGCATCTATCATGGGTCCGTGTTTCACATCCAATCACCCACTGGGGTGTGTCTGTCTTAGGGTTGTATAGGTCTTCCACTTGAGTCGACTTAGGTTTAGTCGAGTGTTTTTCCAAACCAGTGGGGGCATACAAAGTGCACCCACTGTGTGCAGTCCCCGAGACCGCGGTCGACTATTTGTAGTCGGCTGGGGTATGAGAATCTCTTTTTTCTTACTCATGTTGGGCAGACCATGCCGAGTGTTAAACCAAACCAGTGGGGGCACGCTAAGTGCACCCACTGGGTGTAGTCCCCGAGACTACTGTTGAATGTTTGATTTAGCAGTAGTCTTAGAGCAACTTTCACTGTGATTGTCTTTTGTTTCTATCGACTGACATATCTTATTTGCTGACTGCAGAGGTCTTGTGACCTTGGGGCTCAACTTTCTGAACTAAACAAGAAGCAAATCAGCCTCAACCTTGACCTGGAACTGGCCAAGAAGAACCTCAAGACTGCTCAGGATGAAGCAGCTATCATGCGAGGAAACCAATCGTCGACTGTCCACCTTGTGACTCGCTCTTCTCCATGTTTTTCCTTTTAGTCTCTTTGAACCAAGTGATTTCACTCGAACAGATGTGCGTAGTGAAAACCGTCAACTTCAAGCTCGTCTGAAGAATGTTATTTCTTTAAAGAAAATGAAGCACGCTCTGGAGAAGAAGGATTAGGATCTTGCTGCGTCCTAGAAGGAGGCGCGAGAGAAAACAGTGCTTGCGGACAAGAAGCTGGCTTCAGTCAGCAAGTTAGAAGAGGAGAACTCTAAGCGAAGACCACTATCTCTGAAGCCAATCGGGAGGTCGAGCAACTGAAGAAAGATAAGGAAAGCTTGACCAACAAAGTTGGAAACCTCAGGGCCAAGAAGGGCGAGCTAGAGTCTTATCTAGGATAGCTTGCTGCAAAGCTGGTCTTGAAGCTTGAAGGTATTATTGTTCAACTGATTTGTTGCTGTTGATTGACATGTCTTATCAACTGTCGAGTCACTATTTTTTTGACTGTGCAGAACTTTGTCAAGACTTTCAAGCGGAGACTGGGCAAGTCGAGACGGGTCTCAATCCCATAAATTGTCGCATCAAAGATGATGTTGCAATGAATGTGCTGCGGTTGGAATCACGCATGGACAGCGCTGTTGCTTATCTTGCCCGACTGAAGGCGGCGATGACCCGGGTTGATGCTGAACTCTGGCCTCAGGCAGAACTCTCACAAGACCTCGAGTCTCTGTTGGCTCGACTGAATCAAATACCTGATCGAGTGCAAGAATGGAAGAAATCATCTGCTAACCGCGGCGCTAACGTCGCCCTGTCATTGGTCCGAATGCACTTCAAGGACGTCAGAGAAGACAAGCTGGCGTTACTCAAGGTTGTGAACACCAAAAATCACACTTTCCAGTCCTTCATGGACACTTTCCTTGACGCCACCACTCACATCACAGACATCACTGACCTTGACAGTTTCTGCGATCCAGCAACTCCTTCTCCTGACGAGTGATCAAAACATTATGCCCCACCTTTATTTGCCTCGGAATGCCGAGTGATTATGTAATCATTAAACTCTTTCAGGCTTGACGCCTGGGTACTTCTGCCTGCTGTGGTCCTGAACTTTTGCAGGGTTTATCTGAACGTGAAATCCTTTGAATATCATGGCTTTTGTTCTGGTTTTGAACTATTTCTGACTGTCTTTCGGTTCCGAGTGGACTTGATATTCTCACCTTTTGCCGAGTGAAAAGTACATTGTACTTTTGATGGAGCTCAGACGCGGTGTTCAATCGCCACCTCGTCGTCCTCGCAGATTGGGATGGTACATTGTACTTGTGATGCAGCTCAGATGTGGTGTTCAATCGACACCTCGTCGTCCTTGCGGATATGGATAGCACATTGTATTTGTGATGTAGCTCAGACATGGCATTCGGTCGATGCCTCGTCGTCCTTGCGATAGGGATGGAGTGTACGTTGTATTTGCGGCGTAGCGCAGACGTGGTGTTCAATTGACACCTTGTCGTCCTTGCGGATAAGGATGGAGCGTACGTTGTATTTGTGGTGTAGGTCAGATGTGGTGTTCAATCAACACCTCGTCGTCCTTGCGGATAAGGATCAAGCGTATGTTGTATTTGTGGCGTAGCTCAAAGGATGTTTGTAACTTAGGTGATTACGGGGTCGCAGCTAAGCCCCCGAGTGGGAGGATTGCTCTCCAGTCAGAATGTTTTTTAACTTAGGCAATTACGGGGTCGCTGCTAAGCCCCCGAGTGGGAGGATTGCTCTCCACTCGGAATGTTTTTTAACTTAGGCAATTACGGGGTCGCAGCTAAGCCCCCGAGTGGGAGGATTGCTCTCCACACGGAATGTTTTTTTAACTTAGGCGATTACAGGGTCGCGGCTAAGCCCTTGAGTGGGAGGATTGCTCT
>NC_041391.1:246251216-246285992 GCF_002162155.2 Triticum dicoccoides
TCCGAGTAGGAGGATTGCTCTCAACTCGGAATGTTTTTTAACTTAGGCGATTACGGGGTCGCAGCTAAGCCTCAGAGTGGGAGGATTGCTCTCCACTCGGAATGTTTTTTTAACTTAGGCGATTACGGGGTCGCAGCTAAGCCTCCGAGTGGGAGGATTGCTCTCCACTCGGAATGTTTTAACTTAGGCAAATCAGTTTCGCGGCTAAGCCACCCACTGGAGGATTTGGACACAAGTGATTACGAGAAACCAATCATTAAGATAATGTAAAAATCTTGTCTTTGGAAAACAAACTGAAGTGCTTTTATTACAACTCGTCGGGTCGAGTGACTTTAGGTATAGAAAGGACGAAGGAGCTCTGTGTTCCATGCATGTGGCTCGTCCATTTTCTTGGATACATTGTAGATGTGGTACGCTCCATTGTGAATCACCTTGGTGATGATGAAGGGACCTTCCCAGGCCAGAGCGAGCTTGTGAGGTCGTTTCTGAACCACTCGGAGCACAAGGTCTCCTTCCTGACATGCTTGACCTCTGACATTGCGCGCGTGGAATCGACGCAGATCTTGCTGATAGATGGTCGACCGAACCAAGCCATCTCGTGTTCTTCCTCTAGGAGATCGACTTCATCTTCGCGTGCTTGCTCTACTTCGGCTTCTGAGAACAGTTCAACTCGGGGAGCATTGTGCAGTAAGTCACTCGGAAGCACAGCCTCAGCGCCATACACCAGGAAGAAAGGGGTTCGATCAGTCGACCGGTTGGGTGTTGTTCTCAGCCCCCATAGGAATGAAGGCAATTCAGTCACCCAAGCCCCAGTAGCATGCTTAAGATCGCGCATTAGTCGAGGCTTTAACCCCTGAAGGATCAAACCATTCGCCCTTTAAGCCTGTACATTCGATTGCGGGTGCGCGACGGACGCATAGTTGACTCGAGTGCCTTGAGATGCGCAGAACGCCTTGAACTCATCAGAATCAAAGTTGGAGCCGGTATCTGTGATGATTCTGTGAGGAACTCCATATCTAAATATCACCTCTTTGATGAAACTAACGGCAGTGCCTGCTCTAAGGTTTTTGATGGGCTTGGCTTCGATCCACTTGGTGAACTTGTCGACTGCTACGAGCAAATGGGTGAAACCGCTCGCGCCAGTTTTGAAGGGTCCAACCAATCGCTGGGTGCAGGCTGACGGCTGCTGCAGCAGCACCTCGTGGGTTGGGATCGAGGTCACCGCTGCAGGCAGCATGGTCCTAGCCTGCGGCTGGTAGGTGTTTGCCCGTGCACGAGGCCTGAGCGGGTGGTGCACCCACCACTTCAAGTATGATGACCTTGGGACCCTCTTCGTGAGGGTGTTCAGGGAAGACGGCCGCCACGCGGGGTGCTGCCCAGAAGATGACAACAGCAACGATGAGCTTGGCCTTGACGTCGGCCGCCCCGACGGCGAAGGTGAGCTTGGCCTTCACGATGTCCACACTTCCTCCCGCACAACATCTCTTCTTTGGGTGAGAGCTCTGGCAACGGCGGCTACGACCAACCTCCGCGCCGCCCAGCACGCATCGAGGGAGGTAGCGGATCGTCTCACCATCGCGCCCCGTTGAAGCAGGAGGAGGGCCTAATCTAAGATCGGGGCTGCCGAACTAGGCTTTAGGAACCGCTGCGGCCTTGCGGGCCGCTTTTGTTTAACCTTTCCTTTCTTCTGCAATTTGAAATAAAGCAGGGTGCCCCACTGGGGTGTGTAATGAACTACGACAGTTATGCCCTTTATGCTATGCTTATTATCTTAATGTTGTGTCGTGATATTAGTATTCTGGGTAGGCACTGGTAGGGTAACTTAGCTTGACATGCTTGTGGTAGCTTCCCACCTCACGAGGGAGCGGCCCTTGATGCCTGGTGGAGCCCCCCTTCCTGATGACTCGTGGGCCACTGATCTCGGGAGGTGTTGTGGTCTCAGGAGACGCCGTAGAGCTGCTTTAAAGAAAAACTTTAACGGGGCAACTCGTTCTTCCTTGGGCGAGCCCCTTGCCACAGGCTTAGCTGCGGCTTAATGCATCATGTCACGCTGCCCGAGGGGCACGGGCATGATAGGGTGCGCATATTATATTTCATTCTTTGTAACCGACTCCGTGTAAACCCTAGCCCTCTCCGGTGTCTATATAAACTGGAGGGTTTAGTCCCTAGAGGGACGATCACAATCATAATCATCATAGGCTAGCTTCTACGGTTTAGCCTCTACGATCTCGTGGTAGATCAACTCTTGTAATACCCATATCATCAATATCAATCAAGCAGGAAGTAGGGTTTTACCTCCATCGAGAGGGCCTGAACCTGTGTAAACATTGTGTCCCTTGCCTCCTATTACCATTAGCCTAAGACGCACCGATCGGGACCCCCTACCCTAGATCCGCCGGTTTTGACACCGACATTGGTGCTTTCATTGAGATTTCCTCCGTGTCGTCACTTCAAGGCTTGATGGCTCCTTCAATCATCAACTACACGGTCCAGGGTGAGACTTTTCTCCCCGGACAGATCTTCGTGTTCGGCGGCTTCACACTACGGGCCAATTCGCTTGGCCAACTGGAGCAGATCGACAGCTACGCCCCTGGCCACCAGGTCAGGTTCGGAAACCTGAACTACACGACCGATATCCGCGGAGACTTGATCTTCATCGGGTTCGGGCCTATGCCAGGAGCGCCAGACAACCACGATGAGCACGGCTTAGACCTGCTGTTGGACAATGCTCGGGATATCACCCCTGCAGGAGCCCCAGACCTAAATCCAGAGCAGATTGCGTTGCCCAAGGACGGGTGGATGGACCCCGCCCCGCAGGCCGCACACTCATCGGCGGTAGAGCCGAACACAGGCCTCACCCCCAAAGAAGCATGTGACGCTGGACCCCCGGACTCGTATCCTGCTGTAGGTTCCAGTCTGCGCGCTCCCGAGCCCACCGAACCTGGTTGGGCTCCGGTAATGGATTTCACCGCCGCGGATATCTTCCAGCTCGCCCTTTGGCGACGTGCTGAACTCATTAAAGTCTTTCTCTTTGTCAGGAGACTCTTGGCCGAACTATGTCCGGCTCGAGTGGGAGGCAGGCGGCGAAGGAATTCGTTGCCCACCCACCACCCACTTCATTGCCACGGTCGATGATTTAACCGACGTGCTTGACTTCGACTCCGAAGACATCGATGGTATGGACGATGATGCAGGAGAAGAACAGGAACCACCGCTCACGGGGCGGTGGACAACCACCTCCTCATATGATATATATATATATGGTGGACACTCCAAAGGAAACCTATGGCGATGAGGCAACAGAGGATAACTCCTCAGGGAAGAAAGCAAAGCATTGGCATCGTCGGCGCCGCTCCAAGCCCCGTCACAGCAATACCGGCACAAGAGACGAAAGCACTCGGGATGGTGCCGAACATGAATACAACCCTGATCAGCCTGCCTTCGAGCAGGTCGAACAGGAAGATGGGCAGGATAGCCCAGACGAACAGGCGAGGGATCGATATCCAGAGGAGGACAACCACATGCCCCCCTCCGAAGACGAGATTAGCCTCAGAGATGACGAGTTCGGTGTGCCCGAGGACCTCGTGGAGCAGGAGCGATTTAAGCACCGGCTCATGGCCACTGCGAGGAGCCTGAAAAAGAAGCAGCAGCAACTCCAAGCTGATGAAGACCTGCTCACAGACAGATGGACTGAAGTCCTGGCAGCTGAGGAATATGGACTTGAGCGCCAAACGGCTGACCGGCCACCTCGTGGCCAGGATAAAACGGCATACCAACCCGAATACCAGCCTGAACCCCCACGCCAATACACTACGGCCCGGTGCAATAGGCAGGACCTGCAAGATATACTGGAAAACAAGGCAGGACAACCAAGATTGATCTACGGATCGCGGGGTCGCGCCCCAACACGTGACGATGATCGTCACGCCGGATACACTTTGAACAAGTCCGGCCGGGCCGAATACGGCCACCCAGACTCATTCGAGCTGCGTAGCCACATAGCCTGGCATAGAGGCACCGCACACCCCCTCTGCTTCACTGACGAAGTGATGGATCATGAATTCCCAGAAGAGTTCAAACCCGTAAACATCGAATCATACGATGGCAAAACAGACCCCGCATTATGGATCGAAGATTTCCTTCTCCACATTCACATGGCCCGCGGAGACGATATACACGCCATCAAATATCTTCCCCTTAAGCTCAAAGGACCTGCCCGTCACTGGCTAAAAAGCCTGCAGGCAAATTCCTTTGGCAGTTGGGAAAACCTGGAAGACGCATTCCTCGACAACTTCCAGGGCACATACGTGCGACCACCAGACGCCGATGACTTGAGCCACATTACTCAACAGCCCAGAGAGTTAGCCAGGAAATTCTGGACTCGGTTCCTTACTAAAAAGGACCAAATAGTCGACTGTCTAGACACCGAAGCCCTGGCGGCCTTTAGGCATAATATCCGTGACGAGTGGCTCGCCCGACACCTCGGCCAGGAAAAATCCATGTCCATGGCGGCCCTCACGACACTGATGACCCGCTTTTGCGCGGGCGAGGACAGCTGGTTGGCTCGCAGTAGCACCACGCCACATTCCGGCACCTCGGATGTCCGCGACAATAACGGCAAGCCACGGCACAACAGACATAAGCGACAGAACAACGGCGACAACACTGAAGATACGTCAGTCAACGCCAGATTCAGTGAATCCAAATCCGGTCAGCGGAAAAAGGCGTTCAAAAGAAACAATCAGGGGCTGTCCAGTTTGGACCGCGTACTTGAACGCTCGTGCCAAATTCATGGCACCCCGGACAAGCCAGCAAACCAGACTAACAGAGACTGCTGGGTGTTCAAACAGACTAGCAAAATAAACGCCGAAAACAAGGACAAGGGGCTTCACAGCGATGATGATGAGGAGCCCCGACGTCCGAACACAAGAGGACAGAAGAGATTTCCTCCCCAGGTGAAAATGGTCAACATGATCTATGCCACCCATATTCCCAAACGGGAATGGAAGCGAGCACTACGGGACGTCTATGCGATGGAGCCAGTCGCCCCAAAATTCAACCCGTGGTCAGCCTGTCTGATCACCTTCAATCGTAGGGATCACCCTACCAGCATCCGTCGCGGTGGTTCAGCCGCATTGGTCCTAGACCCAATTATCGATGGATTCCACCTCACGCGAGTCCTTATGGATGGTGGCAGCAGCCTGAACCTGCTTTATCAGGACACAGTGCGCATAATGGGCATCGACCCTTCAAGGATCAAGCCCACCAAAACCACCTTCAAAGGTGTAATTCCAGGAGTAGAGGCCCGTTGCACAGGCTCCATAGCATTGGAAGTGGTCTTCGGATCTCTGGATAACTTCCGAAGCGAAGAATTAATCTTCGATATCGTCCCTTTCCGTAGTGGTTACCACGCGCTGCTTGGACAAACCACATTGGCTAGATTCAATGCGGTAGCACACTATGCATACCTCAAGATCAAGATGCCAGGACCTCGCGGGGTCATAACAATCAACGGAAACATGGACCGCTCTCTCCTTATAGAAGAACATACTGCAGTCTTCGCAGCGGAAGTACAATGCGGCCTTCTCCGACAAACCACCAATCCGGCGACGACAACCCCGAACACCGTCAAGCGAGTCCGGAGCACCCCGCAATAGGATCGCCAGGCACACCAAGAGCGCGACTAGCAGTCAGGCCTCCGCTCAAGCCCCATCAAAGCAGCATTCGTGCCGCGCATACACAATTACGCACTCAAAATACCATGGGCATAGGCGGAGGCGCAACAGTGACTCAGTCAACAGTGCGGTATAACCGCAACATACTTTAATAACCCCCCTATCTTTCAAGACACTGCTCTAGGGCAGCCTCTTTAGAAGAGCCGGATTGTCGGACTTACACAGGAGAGAAAACCAAGGAGGCAACAGGCTTTGCGCACAAAGGAAATATCCAGGTGGAATCTATTCACGATCGTTATACCTGTTTTATATACCTACATGCAGCCCGCCCTTGGATAGGACATGTTAAATAGTCCTATTTACTTCTGCTTAAACGCACTCATTGTAAACATACGCTTAAACGTATTATTCATCAATGCGAGATAATATATAGCGTCAACTTATTATTCCTATTTGCGCATTTTTCTTATAAATGTTTATTTAATATTGCATCCATACACCTTGGTACATTCAGTTTGCCAGGGGCTTCTTATGGCGCCCCATAATACGGCAAGACAACTCCGAACACTTTCAACAGTGTGGCACCCAGAACTTATAGCACTATATGCATCAGCTCCGAATCATGTCTTGGGTCAATAGTTGGGTTTGCCCGGCTCCCTTGTTTTGGTACCTTACGTTCCATTATATCGGCTAAGGTAGCACAGGAGAACTACTGCGATTGTGTCCCGGTTCTTCCGGACGAGCACCTCAGTAGAGAAAGCCGAAAACTGACCGGCATGATGCGGCGAGAGCTGGTCGCTGTTCGAGAGGTCTTAAAATCCTTAAAGATTTTTTCCGCTTTAGGCGAGGAATCGGCTTCGTCTGATTTAGGCGTATATAGCGCCCCAATTTGGCTTTCCGAATTCTAGGGGCTTCACCGAAATTTAAAATTGTAGACTTGTATGGCTAAGTGAAATTTATAAAGCCGCATAGTCTGATTGCCTTGTTTGCTGCACCAGACACCTCCTTAAGGGACCAAAAATTTGGATAAAGAGTATCTGGGTTTTTCCAGGAACACCCCGGTACTAGTCACGTGGGGGCGGAAGCCGACGACTGGCCTACTTTCAGAATTTTATAAACAGCCGCATAGAAGGTAATATTTTAAATCAAAAAGCGCTATGTAGGGCAAGTAGCTTCGTCTTTATATTACAACAACGACAGAAGTACATTTACTCAAGGATCATGTCCTTGGTACATTCATTGGCCACGAGATGAGCGCCTTTCATAACGACGTCATAATATTTTTCGGGACAGCGATGCGCCTTGCCCTCCGGCGGCCCGTCCTTCACCAGCTTCTCCGCATCCAGCTTGCCCCAATGCACCTTCGCACGGGAAAAGGCCCGGCGGGCACCCTCAATGCAAACGGATCCCTTGATCACCTCAAGCCGCGGACAGGCGTTTACCATCCGCTTTATCAGGCTGAAGTAGCTGGTAGGCAAGGGCTCACCAGGCCACATCCGGACAATGAAATCTTTCATAGCCACTTCGACCGCCCTGTGGAGTTCAATTAAGTGGTTCAGTTGGTCACTCAGAGGCACTGGGTGTTCAGCTCCAGCATACTGGGACTAGAACAACTTCTCCGTTGAGCTCCCCTCCTCGGCATGGTAGAACTCCGCAACATCAGATACGCTGCGTGGCAAATCTACGAATGCCCCTAGAGAGCTCCGAATCCGGGTAAGTAAAATAAATATCTCCTCCACATGCTTGCTTTGCATAAAGAATTTCTTACCCGCCTCTATCTTCTTGGCCGCCTGGATTTCCTGCTGTGCCTTTTTGGCTTCGGCCTTGGTGTCTCTCACACTCGCAAGGGTCTTCGCAAGCTCAGACTCTTTAATCTTAAGATCATGCTCCAAGGACTCGAACTTCTTGCCGAGCTCCTGGAGCTCTTGCTGTACCTCGCCCACTCTAGCATCTTGCTTTTCGTGCTCCTTGCGCTCCAGGGCCGCCTTGTCTTCGGCCTCGGACAACGCTTTCTTCAGAGACGCCACTTCGATGGTGGCCCCTATTACAAAGTCACGACGCTTTCTCGTTAGAATAACCAATTGTGACTATTCTTTATGATATGCGAACGAGGTATCACTCACCTTTGTTCTCCTCGAGCCGCCTCTTTGTGAGGCTGAGCTCTCCTTGTGCCCGCTCCAGGTCCCATTTGAGTCCGGCGATCTTGGCCGTGCGGGCAGCAGCGGCAAGCAGCACCACCTGCTTATTCACATGCACACCTACTATTAGACTCCTGCGGATTATAATCGACCCTCCGTTTGGATTTTTGTTCTGAACACCAAACAGAGTATCAGGGGCTACTACCTATCGGGTGGTAATTTCACACATTTTTGATCACTTACCTTAAAGCCCGTCAGGAGGCTGGTGCAGGCTTCGGTTAGTCCGCTCTTGGCAGACAGAACCTTTTGAATCACCGCACTCATAAGAGTACGATGCTCTTCATCCATGGAAGCGCCGCGAAGCGCTTCCATCAGACTATCCGACGCCCCTGGCGTAACGGAAGTCATTAGCATGGACGGCTCGCCCTCCCTAGCGAGG
Source organism: Triticum dicoccoides (assembly GCF_002162155.2). Classification (NCBI taxonomy): domain Eukaryota; kingdom Viridiplantae; phylum Streptophyta; class Magnoliopsida; order Poales; family Poaceae; genus Triticum; species Triticum dicoccoides. Next base: position 246,259,469 of record NC_041391.1, read on the forward strand.
GGCCGCCTGCCCGAGTCCGGAACCATGGGAGGTTCCGGTACAGTATCCGGCTGAGAGCACGGCTTGCTGCGGCTCTCGTCGGCACGATCCACGGGGATCTTATACTCCGTGTGCCCGGCGTCTGGAATTCCGCCTTGGGGCGTCTCCAGAGTCACCTCCCCCTGCTCTAGGAGCCTTTGGGACAACACCTCCGTGTCATCCGCAGGCCAAGGAGTAGTGGCCGTCGGGAGCGAGTTCATCGCTGAATCACTCAAGGACCCATCCGAAGATGATACCTCAGGATGGACCCTGGCCGGACTGCATACATGTTCGGCGTTATAACAATGCTATGAGGCAAAGTCGCACTAAAGTGCAATAGAGTGCGGATACTTACGATCTTACTAGGGGCTTCCCCCTAGGCAGCCACTCCTCCTCTCTATAGGCGGCAGCGGTGGAGTAATTCGGAAGGGACGCCTTTCCCTTCTTGGGCATCCTAGCCTCCCTCTCTGGGGCGGCTTTCCTCTTCTTCTCCTCCCCAGTGTAGGGAGGCAGAGTTTCTTCGTGTTTCCCCCCGCCTCCGCGGGAGGAATCTGCCTCGTCGTCTTCGGACGACGAGGGTATGACGGCCTTGCGCCAGAGACCCTTCCCGGTCCCCTAAGCCGCCTTCCTAGGCCCCTCATCCTCTCCGGATGGGGCGTCCCTTTCCTCTTCCTCCTTGTCGGTGTCAAAACCGGCGGATCTCGGGTAGGGGGTCCCGAACTGTGCGTCTAGGCGGATGGTAACAGGAGACGAGGGACACAATGTTTTTACCCAGGTTCAGGCCCTCTCGATGGAGGTAAAACCCTACGTCCTGCTTGATTAATATTGATGATATGGGTAGTACAAGAGTAGATCTACCACAAGATCAAGGAGGCTAAACCCTAGAAGCTAGCCTATGGTATGATTGTTGAGATGTAATGTTGTGTCCTACGGACTAAGGCCCTCCGGTTTATATAGACACCGGAGAGGCTAGGGTTACACAGAGTCGGTTACAATGGTAGGAGATCTACATATCCGTATTGCCAAGCTTGCCTTCCACGCCAAGGAAAGTACCTTCCGGACACGAGCCGGAGTCTTCAATCTTCTATCTTCGTAGTCTGGGAGTCCGACGGATATTGATAGTCCGGCTGTCCGGACACCCCCTAGTCTAGGACTCCCTCAGTAGCCCCTGAACCAGTCTTCAATGACGATAAGTCCGGCGTGCATAATGTTCGGCATTGCAAGGCGGGTTCCCCTCCTTGAATAATTCGGAGAAAATAATGAACACCAGGATAGTGTCCGGCTCTGCAAAATAAATTCCACATTCCAACGTAGAGAGAATAAAATACACTTAGCTCAATCTGCTGACGTATTTATGCGGCGTGACGTCACACCGCAGCCAAGCCTTCGTTTTGAATTGTTTTTATTATTCCGCCTCAGCACGTTTAGCGAAGCGGTTTCCTTGGCACGTCCTGTCGAAGCAGAGATCGTGTTCCCTTTTATCCCGGGATCCTCATCAATACATGCGTGGGTAACCCAACCGTTCCCGTCGCCACGCCTCCTCTATCGAAGGGGAATCCCAAACAGTCACGGAGACGGCCCTTGGTATTTCTTCCCCCTTTATAAGAGGACCAAGGCCTGTCCTTGTCCTTCAACCTCGCATCGAATCTTTCCTCTGCTCCCAGTTCCAACGCCTAGAGCTTCAGATTCGAGCGCTTCGGATCCACAACAATGTCCGGCTCCGACCTCCAGGGCTGGTGGATGCCCTCCTCCGTCACGGAGGAGGACATATTGAAGTTGCGTGAGGCCAAGTACCTGGCCTACGAAGTTTCGCACAGGTTGCCTGCCCCAGGGCAGGCCGTGCCAGCCCCCGAGCCCGGCGAATACGTCGTTTTCGCATCTCACCTCCGTCGGGGATTAGGCTTCCCGATGGATCCTTTCGTGAGGGGGCTCCTGTTCTACTACGGGCTGGACTTCCACGACTTGGCTCCGGAGTCCATCCTCCATATATCCGCATTCATCATTGTCTGCGAAGCCTTCCTCCGCGTCATCCCCCACTTCGGCCTGTGGCTGAAAACATTTAAGGTGGAGCCGAAGATGATCGGGGGGCGCCAAGCGGAGTGTGGCGGGGCGACCATAAGCAGGAAGGTCGACGCCCCGTGGCTCGAAGGTTCCTTCCAAGAGGAATAGGGATTGTGGCAGCAGGAGTGGTTTTACATCACCGTTCCTAGGGGCAGCAAGCAAAAGCCGCCGCCCTCTTTCCCCCGGGACCTCCACGGCAGCTGATGTCGTGGGTCAACCAAGGGCTCAACTGGGGGTCGTCCAAGGACGTGCCCGCACTACAGGGCCGGATTCAAGACCTCCAAACAAGGGAGATTGACCTGGTCAAGGTGATGCAGGTCATGCTAACCAGGCACCTCCTACCCTGCAAACGTCGTCCTCTCCGTTTATGGGAGTTCAATCCGGAGGGACCTCGCATCCTCCAGCATTTCATGGGTGCGACACCCTCGGAGATGTACGAGCTGTTCTTCGGACCGCATGTGGCGTGTCCGGATTTGGCCGAGGATGCTGGACTAAGCCGCGATCGCCCGGATACTCAGGTAAATAGCTCAATGCCCGGACATTCTATTTGTATGCCTTTCAAAAGATCGTCTCCTGACCCTTTATTCTTTATAGGAATGGGTGGCGCAATCAAGGCTGATAAGGTGTCCGGCCCCCCTCCCAGAGACCGCACTGGAGCCCGTGCTGGTCAGAATGTTGGAGGTTGCACCCATAGAGGGGGCGACGGGGGAGATAAAGGAGCTAATACTTCGCCCGAAGGGGCGACCGAAGAGGAGGGAACCAAGGATCCCTCCCTTCGGAGGGAGAACAGGACCGCCTCCGGAGATCCGGAGGTCAAATCCCCTAAGCGTGGGAAGAAATCCTCACCGGGGGATCCGGCGTCCGGAGAGAATCCGGACGCGCAATCATCGCCGAGGGGCCAGCCCTCCAACGAGCCGTGAGTATGAAAGAGGAAATTAATTAATAAGGGAATACCTTTGTTTATGCTTCTGTAGGTAACCGAAAGATTTATATCGCAGTTCGGATCTGCAGCCATCTCAGATGAGTTCATCCTCGGGGGACCTTCTTCCGGAGATGATGGAGAGCGATACGCCTCCGTCCGCGGCGCCGCCAGATGAAGCGGGCGAGCCTGAAGTGTCATCACGGAGGGCGTCCCTGAGTCCGGAGGGGCCAGAGTGTTCGGCACCCAGCAGAAGCCGGCCGGGAGAATTGAAGAGTCTGCTTGAGAGGGCGTCCATTTCAGAAGATCACCGTGCGTTAATGCGTATGGTGATTGGAAGGATTTCGTCCGCTGAGAGCGGATTGCTTGACGCTGCCATGAGCTTGCTAGCGGGATTTGAGGTATGCGAAAATAGCGCACCCCTTTGTATTTTTAACAGTTGTGCATATAAAAAATGCGCCCTATATAGATAGTAGCCCCTGAGACTCGGTAGGTTGTCGAAGACGACAGCGTGCCGAGGATCGAAAATCTAAACATCTCAGGTGATAAATACCGCCTTTCTGATACAGGTGGTGGATAGTCCGGGGGCCAGCCGGACTAATCAGTTTGCCGAATTGAGTCGACAACTGGACATGGCAGATGTTGACATCGCACTTGTCAATCAGCGACTTGACGAGTCGCAAGGTAAATAAATTCTCCGCAGCCGCTTTATTGAGTGGGTCAAAGCCCTCCTCTGATAAGTTATATTCTGTTTGTTCAGACGGTGCTGCTGCTGTGGAGAGCCTTTGGGCCGAGCTTGCTCAAGCTAAGGAGCAAGCCCGAAGGAGTGATGCGGCTGCCACGAGGGCAGCCGAAGAGTTGAAGGCCGAAAAGGCCGCACACTGCCTAAGCAGGGCGGAGGTGGCCGAATTGGCCAAGAAATTAAGGGATGCTACCGACCGTAGCCAGGCTCTTGAAAAGGAGCGCCTATCGGAGCGGGAAGACCTGAAGAAGGCCACCGCCGAAGCCAAGGATGCCCGCTCTGCAATGCGGGCTATGAAGGAGGAGCTGCGCCAAGCCGAAGAAATCGTGGCTGGCAAGCCGTTTCTTATGCATCGTCGGTTTGTGGATGCCAAGTATGCTCAATTTGAGCGACTGTGGAGTTCGGAGGATCCATACATGGACTTGGCTGCGAGTGCGGCTGATGCCGTTAAGCACTTCCGGAGCCAAGGGGATCACGAGGCGGAAGCGTTGTATTGGTCTCAATTCCACAGCCCGGATCGCGCTCTTCCTCTGACGGACAGGTTGGCCGAATGGGCCGAACTGAATAGACTGTCCGGACTGGCCATGACTGACATCGTGGCTCATGTCTGGCCAGAAAGGTCCAAGGCGACGAGCTACTTCGGCCTACTGCAGCAGTTCCTTGGGGCGGTGCCGCATATCAAGGAGATGAAACGGTCGGCCTGCATCGAGGGCGTGCGGATGGCTATGGCCTGTGTGAAGGCGCATTATCCGGAGATGGATGCCACCGCCGTTGCTGCCCAGGGTCCGGATGAAAGCCGGCTCCCTGCCGAGCACTACTTCGGAGAAGTCATGCGCGGTGCTCGTAAAGTAGAGGCGCAGTGCTCAAAGAATGTAACGTTCAAATGAACGCAGTATCTTGTAAATCAATGATTATAGTATGAATGCTTTTTATACTTGTGCTTCCAAGTAGTAAAACTTCTCCTTGCGGCCATTTAAATATACTTGTGTATGACCTAAAAGATGTAGTCTTCGGCTTCAGCCCCCTCGCACAAGGTGCTGGGGTGTTCCCAAAATGGCGCGTTTTCACACTTTAATCCGACGTCTCGGTCCTGTTATAAGGAGGTGGTAGCGTAGCGAACGAGGCAATCCAGACTATAATGCTTTACCTCTTTCACTTAGCCAATGGAGCTCGAGGGTGGGGCTACGATATAACCCCTAATGACACCGCATATCTCCGGATTCGGGGTGCGTACGTGCCTGACCGGGAAGCGGTCCTTCGTCAAAGCGGGGAATTCTAAACATTCCGATAGTCGATCAAGTGGCTGACCAGACTCTCGCTATATCATGACAGTCAGTTTTCGGCTTTCTCTACTGAGGTGCTTGCCCAGCCGAACTGGGGCACAATCGCAGTAGTTCTCCTGGTGCCGCGTTAGCCGGGTGATACGGAACGTAAGGCATCAAAACACAGGAGCCGGGCAAACCCAACATTTGACCAAAGACATGATTCGGAGCTGATGCATATAATGCCTAACTTGAGACGCCGAACACTCCCGAAGGTGTTCGGACTTTATGATAACGGGCAGAATTATGCCCTAAGCCCCTTGTGTCCAGGTACGGGCATTGTCTTCTGACGCGGCCGATGCCAACGCGTCAGGCTCCGCTTTGGCTATAGGAAGAAGCCGAGGGAGATTAACAACAAGAGACAGTAATAAAAAGGTCTACGTAGGGTCTTAATCTGAAAAGAATCCTTGCGACGGGTCCCTACTACACGTCTGCGCCTGTGTCTCCGTTGCGCCGTTATCCTGGACGGGTAGGCACGTTGTTCATCTGTAGAAGGAGAGGAACATTTTAGTTTTAGAAACAGTTCGTGCGAAAAATATGCAAAAGAATAAGTGTAAATAATTAAAACTAGGTTTATATGAAACCGTGGTTAGTTGTGCGCGCAGTCCCTTGTGAAAGGGTATGCGGCTAGGCAGCCCCTAGCCTGCTGAGTTCGGATTCGTCTATCCGAGTCCGGAGTCTTTAAATGACCCGCGCACTGAAATGGTGCCATGGGGACCGGGCATCTTAAGTGTAAGAGACGCGTAATGTGGTATGGCGTTGAAGCGGACAAAAGCCTTTCATCCCAGTAGTGCTTGATATTCACTTTTAAATGGGACGACATGGAAAATTAACTTTTCTCATCGAAAATTGTTCGGCGATCCGAACACGACTTCGAGTAATATCGAGCCTGTGCACTTGGCGTAAGGGCCTGGCGTCACTCCTTTGAAGGAAGTGCGGCTATGTCGAATTTTGGTAGGGTCTATCCCCATCCGACGGATTGTGTTTGAATATAGCAGGTTTAAGTCACTGCCTCCGTCCATTAGGACGTTTGTGAATTGTAATCCGTCTATTACCGGATTCAATATCAGGGGAGTCCGTCCCGCACTTCGAACACTTCTGGAGTAGTCCAGGTGGTCGAAAGTGATTGGTTTTGATATCCAATCTCTTCGGTCTGCTTGATTGGACCATTTGGGGCTCTTTTTAGAAAGTGCCGCACTGTTTTTCCGTATCCTCACATAAAGTGAGTTTACTGCTTTGACCCCTTGGGGAAAAGTTTTTTGTTTTCCGGTGCCCTGCTGGCGGGGTTTATCTTCTTCGCTTGACGCGTCGAGCCCCTTGTGTTCGGCGTTTAATCGGCCGGACTGTTTGAAAACCCAACAATCCCTGTGGGTGTGATTTGCGGGCCTTCCGGGGGTACTGTGGATTTGACATATCCGACCCAAAATTTTGTGTAGGTTAGACAGTTCGTCGCTGTCATCCTTGAGGGGCTGAGCTTTATTATTTGACCGTGAGCTTTTAAATCCGGCGTTGACTGCCGTGCTCTTTGGGCTTTTATCTTTATTCCGGTGCTGCTCTTTTCTGTGCCGTGATTTTCCGTTTCCATCTCTTGTCTCGGATGTACTTGGGTCGCTGGTGCTGCATCTTGCCAGCCAGCTATCCTCTCCTGCACAGAAGCGGGTCATGAGGCTTGTTAATGCGGTCATTGTCCCCGGTTTCTCTTGACCGAGGTGTCTGGCGAGCCATTCGTCTTGGACATTGTGCTTAAAAGCTGCTAAGGCTTCGGTGTCCGGGCAGTCGACTATTTGGTTCTTTTTGGTAAGGAACCTGTTCCAGAATTTCCGCGCTGACTCTCCGGGCTGTTGAGTTATGTGACTTAGGTCATCTGCATCCGGAGGCCGGACATAAGTCCCTTGAAAATTTGCTCTAAACGCTTCCTCGAGCTCTTCCCAACTTCCAACAGTGTTTTCTGGGAGGCTTTTGAGCCAATGACGGGCTGGCCCTTTGAGCTTGAGGGGTAGGTATTTTATGGCGTGGTGATCGTCTCCTCTGGCCATATGTATATGTAATATATAGTCTTCTATCCAGACTCCAGGGTCTGTTGTTCCATCATAAGCTTCTATGTTTATGGGTTTAAACCCTGCTGGGAATTCATGATCCAGCACCTCGTTGGTGAAGCATAGTGGGTGTGCGGCGCCCCTGTACTTGTACGTGCCGCTATCATCGGACACTTGATGTGTTCCTTTGCTTATTGGGGCTGTCTTTTTGGGTCCGTAGATGGACCTGGCTGGGCCATTGGACGGTGGGGGCTTTATGGCCTCCTCGTCGAATTCTGGGAGCAGCTTGCGCTTCGGGTAGCTCTTCGATTGGTGGCCGTTGCCGTGTTTATCTGCGGTCTTGAGTACTTTGCTCCATCTTATTCGGAGCGCATCTTCCACTGTGTTGAGCTTCCGTTTTTCCTTCTTCAGGCTTCTTGCTGTAGCGATGAGCCTGCGTTTGAAAAGCTCTTGTTCGACGGGCTCCTCGAGTTCGTCGTCATTGGGGCTTGTTTCGTCTTCGGAGGGAGGTATATAGTTGTGATCCTCGACCTTTTCTTCCGCCGCCCCTTCGTGAGGGCTTGCTTCTGCATCCTCCTGCGCTGAGTTTTGCTGGAGGGGTTTGTCTTCGGCACTCTCTGGGGTATTGTTATTTCCTGTGCCGGAATCTTCATTCTTGTTGTGGCGGGATTTAGAGCGGCGCCGCTGACGTCGGCGTTTAGGCTGTTTCTTTAGAGAATCTTCCTCCGCTGCTTTTTCGCCATCCCCTTCTTTTGGGGTATCCACCATGTAGACGTCATATGACGAGGTGGCCTTCCAGTGCCCCATGGGTGCTGGGTCCTGTTCGTCTCCGGCATCATCGTTCATAGCGTCGATGTCCTCGGAGTCGTAGTCTAGCATGTCGGTTAGATCCTCGACAGTGGCTACAAAGTGGGTGGTGGGTGGGCTCTGAATTTCTTCGTCGTCCGAACTCCAACCGTCCTGGCCATAGTCCGGCCAGGATTCTCCTGATAGCGAGAGATGCCTCAGGGAATTCAGGATATCGCCAAAAGGCGAGTGCTGAAAGATGTCCGCGGCGGTGAATTCCATAACCGCGCCCAATCTGGTTTAATTGACAGGGGTGCGGGAGGCTCGGAGTCCGGCGCCTCGGGATCACGAGTTTCGCCGGGGACAAGATTGGTATTCGGCTCCGGGCTAGTAGCCGGAGCGGCGTCTATCCACCGACCCTTGATATGGGCAATCGGCTCCGGGCTAGTAGCCGGAGCGGATTCGAGTGCGGCCACCAGAGCACTGTCCGGCGGCAGAGCTAGATCATGCCCATCGTCGCAGTGCGGCACGCTTGGCTGTGGCTCGAGTCCGTCGGAGATCAAGTCTCCGTGGTCATCGGCCGTGAAGTTTAAGCTTCCGAATCTGACCTGACGGCCAGGGGCGTAGCTTTCGATCTGTTCCAGATGGCCAAGAGAATTGGCCCGCAGTACAAAGCCGCCGAATACGAAGATCTGTCCGGGGAGAAAAGTCTCACCCTGGACAGCGTTGATGATTGAAGATGCCATCGAGCCTATCGGTGACGACACAGAGGAACTCTCAATGAAAGCACCAATGTCGGTGTCAAAACCGGCGGCTCTCGGGTAGGGGGTCGCGAACTGTGCGCCTAGGCGGATGATAACAGGAGACGAGGGACACAATGTTTTTACCTAGGTTCAGGCCCTCTCGATGGAGGTAAAACCCTACGTCCTGCTTGATTAATATTGATGAAATGGGTAGTACAAGAGTAGATCTACCACGAGATCAAGGAGGCTAAACCCTAGAAGCTAGCCTATGGTATGATTGTTGAGATGTAATGTTGTGTCCTACGGACTAAGGCCCTCTGGTTTATATAGACACCGGAGAGGCTAGGGTTACACAGAGTCGGTTACAATGGTAGGAGATCTACATATCCGTATTGCCAAGCTTGCCTTCCACGCCAAGGAAAGTACCTTCCGGACACGAGCCGGAGTCTTCAATCTTCTATCTTCGTAGTCTGGGAGTCCGGCGGATATTGATAGTCCGGCTGTCCGGACACCCCCTAGTCCAGGACTCCCTCACTCCTCCTCTTCGGGGGAGGAGTGTGCCTCGTCATCTTCAGATGAGGCGTCCGGTACGACCTTACGACGGAGACCCTTCTTGGTCCCCAGGGCCTTCTTTTCGGCCTTCTTTTCCGACGTCTTGTATGGCGCCGGGACTAGCACCTCCGTTAGGAGAGCATCTGCTGGACCTTCTGGCAGTGGAGCCGGACAGTCAATCCGCTCCGCCATCTCCACATATTCCTGATCAAATACACACAATGACTTAAGATTCCCCCATGAGTACATTGGGAAAAACCGCATCCGGTTGTAGTCAGAAAACTCACCGGACGGGGAGCCGCGTGGCGTGAAGTCCGTGCTCCTCAGAGGTGGGAGGAGGTACTTCAGAGGCCTTGAACAGCGCCTTCCATGCGCCCTTGTGCGTCATGCCGTAGAGATTTAGAAGCGTATGGTGTTCGGCCGGAGCGAACTCCCACAGATTAAAAGCCCGTCTTTGGCACGGAAGAATCCGGCGGACAACCATGACCTGGACCATGTTGACAAGCTTGATTTTCTTATCCTTCATATTCTTGATGCAGTTCTGAAGTCCGGTCAGCTCTGCAGGTTCGCCCCAGGCTAGGCCCTTCTTTTCCCAGGAGGTGAGCCGCATGGGGATTCCAGATCGGAATTCGAGGGCCGCCGCCCAGTTGGCGTTGCGCGGCTCGGTGATGTAGAACCACCCCGATTGCCACCCTTTCACGGTCTCCGCAAAGGAGCCGTCAAGCCAGGTGACGTTGGGTATCTTGCCCACCATGGCGCCTCCGCACTCCGCTTGCTGGCCGCTCACGATCTTCAGCTTCACGCAGAAGATTCATAGCCACAGGCTAAAGTGAGGCCTGATGTGGAGGAAGGCCTCGCACACGACGATAAATGCCGAGATGTTGAGGACAAAATTTTGGGCTAGATCATGGAAATCTAGCCCGTAGTAGAACATGAGCCCGCGAACGAAGGGATGAAGTGGAAATCTCAGTCCACGGACGAAGTGGGTGAGAAACACGACCCTATCGTGGGGTTCCGGAGTCGGAATGATCTTCCCTTCGTCTAGTAGCCGATGCGCGATGTCTGCGGCCAAGTATCCGGCCGCCCGGAGCTTCACAACATGCTCCTCCTTCATGGTGGAGGCCACCCATTTGCCTCCTGCTCCGGACATATTTGGCTGTGCGGAGAAGGCGTGAACTAGGGCGCTGGAGCTCGAGGGTGTGAGAATGGGTAAGCAAAGGAGGAAGAAGGCATGGGTGAAAATGGGGAATCCTTATCCCTTTATAGAGGCGACAAAAGTGGTGCGTCTCCCCACTTGCCCGTTGATAATCGCTTATTTCCCAAGCGCCACGATTGATGGTGTAGTTGGATTACCCATGCCCGTATTGATGAGAATCCCGTGATAAGGGGACAATATCTACTTTGATAAGACGTGTCAAGGAAACCGCCTCGCAATATGTGATGTGGCTGGTTGTGGGAAAACGGTTCGAATAATAACCCGACCATAGTGTCATGTCACGTTATCTAAAAAGTTGTCAGCAGATTACATTTGTGAAATATCATTCTCTCTATGGTGGTATGTAAAGATAATCTTGTAGATGCAGACACGATTTAAGTGTTCGATGATTACTTTGGAGTATTCGTAGATGGAACCCGCCTTGCAATGCCGAAGACAAACTACGCGCCGGACTCATTGTCATTGAAGCCTGGTTCAGGGGCTACTGAGGGAGTCCTGGATTAGGGGGTATCCGGACAGCCGGACTATATACTTTGTCCGAACTATTGGAGCGTGAAGATACAAGACTCAAGACTATGTCCCGTGTCCGGCTGGGACTCTCCTTTGCGTGGAAGACAAGCTTGCCGATCCGGGTATTATATTTCCTTCTTTGTAACTGACTCCGTGTAAACCCTAGCCCTCTCCGGTGTCTATATAAACCGAAGGGTTTAGCCCTTAGAGGGACGATCACAATCATAATCATCATATGCTAGCTTCTAGGGTTTAGCCTCTACGATCTCGTGGTAGATCAACTCTTGTAATACCCATATCATCAATATCAATCAAGTAGGAAGTAGGGTTTTACCTCCATCGAGAGGGCCCAAACCTGGGTAAACATTGTGTCCCTTGCCTCCTGATACCATTAGCCTAAGATTGGGACCCCCTACCCGAGATCCGCCGGTTTTGACACCGACAAAGGGCGCCTCGCGAGAATTAAGAAAGACAAAGCACCAGGGCAACGGGGTTTTGGTGAGGCGTGCTTGCATGCGGGTAGACCCGAGTGCACACACCTACCTGGCCCCCACGCATGGGGCGTGTGAGGAAGAGCGATGGGCAACTGCCGCCCCTTCCTGGCCAAGGCTAAGAACGAGTGGAACGAGAGGAGAGAAAACCCAACTTGGCGAGTCAAGATGTGAAAATTCCAAATTCATTAGGAGACTGCGAACCAACTACAGAAAGCAAGCAAATGAATAGCCGCGTCTGGCACCTAGTCTAGTCTTCTCACTAGCGCGGAGCTAAGTGCTACCACTAGGACGTGGGAGGGAGCCCCGTGAGCCCCGCGGGCGATACACAGGAGACTCCGGGTCGTGTACAGCCCCACTCATTACTATGTGAGAGTGTCACGAGCGGAGACCTTCACAGCCGTGAACCTTGCTTCATGGGTAGAACTTACGGAGGTGCTGGATGTTTGAGGCGTTCTAGATGGGGATCCCGTTCTAGCCCTCCCACATGGGAGACAGCTTGTGTAGCCCTTCCCTGGAGAGCACCCGCCTCAGGGTGAAATCTCCCACCTCGAGCGTCCTAGAGCGGATGCTGCGGCAGTGGTACCGTCGCAGCGCCTGCTAGTACCTTGTCGCTTGGAGCGACGCTTGACGGCGGCATTCCCGCCGCAATGCCTGCTCGTACCTTGTCACTCGGAGCGAGGCTTGACGGCGGCATTCCTCCCCAATACGAGACCCATCCCCCGCGTGGCGTCCTGGCGGGCCTCGTCGAATGCTAGGACCCGCGTGGAGCGATGTTTGACCTCGTGTGGGAGAACCGCTTCAGTTCCATAGATGAGGAAGAACGGGGTTTCACAGGTCGTCTTGGTCACGGTGGTGCGGATGGACCAAAGTACTGACTGGAGCTCGTCGAGCTAGCCCTTGCCGCATGCCTCGAGCTTCTTATTGAAGGTCCTTGCCATGAGGCCTCTCAGGACCTCTGCATTGGCGCGTTAGCCTGGCCGTTGCTCCTGGGGTTTTCCACTGAAGCATAGCATATCTACGTTCCAAGGTTAGCACAATATGTTTTGAAAAGTTTGCTGGTGAATTGCGAGCCATTGTCAGTGATAATGCGATTAGGAACCCCAAACCAGCTCACAATGCCCTTGATGAGCTTGACAGCTGAGCCGGACGGGATGGTGCGGACAGCTTCCACCTTCCCCCACTTGGTGAACTTGTCGATGGCGACATAGAGGTAGCGGTAGCCCCCCAGCGCTCGGGGAAATGGTCCCAAGATGCCCAGCCCCCAGACCGCGAACGACCACGTGAGCGGGATGGTCTAGAGGCCCTGTGCTGGCTGATGGATCTGCTTGGCATGGAACTGGCAGGCTTCACGAGACCTCACCAGCTCGGTGGCATCGTTGAGTGCCGTGGGCCAGTAGAACCCACTGCAGAACGCCTTGCCCACGAGGGTGTGTGATGAAGAGTGGTGCCCCCAGTCCCCACTGTGTACATCAGCCAGCAGCTCGAGCCCTTATTCCCTGGAGATGCATCACAGAGAAACATCATTGGGTCTCTTACGGTACAACTCATCGTCCTGGATGCAGTATGCGGTGGCCTAGCGAGCCACGCGCTCTGCATCTTCCTCCTTCTCCGGCAGGGTCCCTGAAGCAAGTACACCTTGAACTCCTCGGTCCAGCACCCCTCCTGGGGCTCGAGTGCGAGGAGTAGATGGGCCCCTGAGGTCGGGCCGCAGGTGGGGGCACCTATCACAGGGGCTCGGGGGAGATCCTCCTGAGGGTGTATTGGTTCTGCAGTAGTGGGAGCTGCTGACGGCTTGAAGAGTCGCTCCTCAAACACGCCCGACTCCTGAGGGTGGTGCCGGGACGCCCTTTTGGCAATGTCCTCTGCCTCCTTGTTCATGCCTCGTGGCACGTGTTGCAATTCCAAGCCCAAGAATTGCTTTTCCATTTTGCGTACCTCTTCCAGGTACGCCTCCATGTGCTCGTCCTTCGAGGTATACTCTTTGTTGGAGAAGTTGACGAGGAGCTGGGAGTCGCCCCTAATGGTGAGACGGCTCACCCCTAATGCTGGTGCAGCCCTGAGGCCGGCAATCAGGCCCTCAAACTCTGCAATGTTGTTGGAGACCTTCTCGCCCTGCTGGATGTAGAGCTGCACAGTGTAGCAGACCTTGTCCTTGGTGGGTGAGATGAGCACTGCTCCAGCCCCCGCACCCTGACATGCGAGCGTGCCATCAAAGTACATGATCCACCCGTCTGGTGCCTCGTCTCCGGGCAAGAGGGAGCGGTCCCCACATATTCCGCGGTCGGGGGCGTCAGTCCATTCCGCCATGAAATCTGCGAGGGCCGCACCCTTGATGACCCTGGTGGTGCTGAACTCTAGCTGGAATTCCTACACCTCAATGTTCCACTCCGTGACCCTTCTGGCGACGTTAGGGCTCTAGAGTACTCTCTCCAATGGGTAGGCTGAGACGACCATGATGGGGTGGCCCTGGAAGTAATGGCGCAGCTTCCGGGAGGTGACGAGGAGCATGTGCAAGAGCTTTTGCGGCATGGGGTAGCGTGCCCGCGCCTCTCGTAGCACCGTACTGACGAAGTAGACCAGATGCTTGACGAGGGAGGAGGTGTTGGTGAGGTCATGTATTTCTCGAGGGTGCGGGCCTTCAGGAGTCTTGTTGTTCGCCGCATCAGCCATGGCCTCATGAGCCCCACTGGCAGGGGGGTCGGATGGGGCCTCAGGAGTAACATGGTCCGACAGTGCAGTTGACGCCTTAGGAGCGCCGTCCTGGGGCTGCGGCAGCTTGCGCGGTGCCGAGGATCCCCGTCGTGGGCCCTCGGTCGGGGCTCTTCCCTCAGTGTCACCAGAGCGGCGGTGGCGGAGTGAGGCGTGGCGTCCAAGTACATCACCAAGGGCTCGATGGGGCGCGGTGCAACCATCACCGGTGGGCTGGGCAGGTATCTTTTGAGGTATTGGAAAGCCGTGTCAGCTTCAGGGGTCCACTTGAACAACCCCTTCCTTTTCGTCAGCTTGAAGAACAGGAGGTCACCCTCCCCTAACTTGGAGATGAAACGCCCCAGCGAGGTCACACAGCCTGCTAGCTTCTGCATCTCCTTGAGGGTTTGTTGTGGGCTCATGTCTTCTATGGCCTTGACTTTTTCCGGGTTGGCCTCGATTCCTTTGTGTGACACCAAGAAACCCAGCAGCTTGCCGGAAGGGACACCAGACACACACTTCTCATGGTTGAGTCGTAGGTCCACCTTGCGCAGGGTAGTAAATGTTTCCTCCAGGTCCTCGATTAGGGTCCATGCCTCCCCAGATTTCACCACTATGTCATCGACGTAGGCCTCAGCGTTCCTCCCGAGCTGTTGGCCCAGTGCGATGTGCATTAGCCGCTGAAAGGTGGCTCCAGCATTACGCAGTCCGAATGGCATGCAGGTGTAGCAGTACACCCAGCATGGGGTCAGGAATGTCGTCTTCTCCACATCTTGCACAACCATCTTGATCTGGTGGTAGCCCGAGAAGGCGTCTAGGAAGCACGGCAGATCACACTCAGCGGTGGAGTTAACGATCTAGTCAATGCTCGGGAGCGGGAAGGGGTCCTGAGGGCAAGCCTTGTTGAGGTTGGTGAAGTCGACACACATGCGCTCCATCATGCCCTTCTTGGGAACAATGACCGGGTTCACCAACCACTCCGGGTAGTGCACCTCTCGGATGACGCCGGCATTCTGCAGCTTGCGGGTCTCTTAGACGATGAACGCTTGCTTCTCGGTGGACTTCCGTCGTGCCTTCTGCTTCACTGGGTGCACATTTGGGCACACCCTCAGGTGGTGCTCGATTATCCCCCTCGGGATCCCAACTAGGTCCTTGGGTTCCCATGCGAACACTTCCTTGTTGGCGCGCAAGAAGCTGACCAATGCCCTCTCCTGGTCCGGAGAGAGGCCGGCACCTATGGTGAAGGTGGCGCCAGACGCCCGTCTTCATCAACTTGTACTTATTTCATCTTAGCTCGATCTTGAGAAAATAACTTCTTCTTCTTGGACAGTGCGGCCCCTGGGGCCTCCGGGGCTCCTTTCCCACTCGGCTGCATGGCTGCCCCGGTCTTGAACGTAAGCTTGAGGGCCAGCGGCGCCTCCTTGGTGCCCCTATCACTATAAGGACGCCGCTCCTCCCTGGCATCTTCATGAGGTTGTAGGCTGGGTGAGTTGCTGCCATGAACTTGGCTCAAGATGGGTACCCGAGGATGGCGTTGTACGGGAGGCCGACCGGGCTATGTCGAAGTCGATGAGCTTGGTGCGGTGGTTGTCGCGGGTCCCGAAGGTGACGGGGAGGCGGATCTGCCCCAGGGGCTGGTGGAGCCATCGCCGACACTGGAGAAGGGCTTGGTGGGGCGGAGCCGTCCATAAGGTATGTTGAGCAAGCCGAACGCCTCCATAGAGAGCATGTTGAGGCTGGCACCGCCATCGATGAGGGTCTTGGTGACTGCCACGTTGCAGATGGTGGGGGTGTAGAGCATCGAGAGTGCGCCTGCACCCGCTGTGGAAGCAGGGTGGTCCTCCGAATCAAAGGTGAGGTCGGCCTTGGGCGCGGCCCAGCACGGGGGAGCCCCCATTTGTACGCAGGCGGCACCCACTTGGCGGAAGGACTGCTTGATGTGGCGGTTTGAGGATGGCGCTTGGGAGCCACCGAGGATGGTCGCGCCGGCGTGGGGCGCCGGCACCGTGAAGCGCATGATGAAGAGGCCGCGCAGCTCCTACCAGGAAGCCATAGAAGATTCTCACAAGTTGAGCAGCCAGGTGCATGGCACACCCACGAGGGCCATGGGGAGCCAGTTGGGCATGACCTTGTCGTCCCCGCCGGCTGCCCAAACTGCATCCTCGTACGCCGGGATGAAGCTAGCCGGATCTGCCATGCCATGGTGCGGCAACTCCGGCCTCAACTTGGGTGGCCACTGCACCCGCCACAGAGCGGGGACAAAAGCCCGGTGGCCCATGGTTCCCCAAAAGGTGCGTGACGGTCCGAGCGGCGTTGGTGCGCCCGCCATTGGGGCCGGCAGCAGAGCACGGCGGACAGAGCGGTGGGTCTTCGACACACCCCTAAATGGCGTGCCAAATGTCGGATTATGGGTTCCGCAAAACCCTTGAGAGGTTCAAACTCTGGGGTGCATGCGAAGATCTTACTCAACCAGTCTACCGACTCGCTAATCTCACAACCTAACATGTCGAGCTCGAAGGAAATGGGACCCAGCAGTTTACCCAGGTTCGGGCCACCTTGCGGTGTAAAACCCTACTCCTGCTTTGTGGTGGATTTGCCTCGAGGGGCCGAGGAAGAACTAATAAAGTGGAGAACAACATCAGGAGGCGTGTTCTTGGGCTCAAGTAAGCTAGTGAGCTGGTGAGGGTGGAATGGATCCGATCCCCCTCCTTGGTGGTGGCTAGGTCCTATTTATAGTGGCTTTGGTCCTCTTTCCGAATGGAGGCCAGAAGGGATAACACAACAGCCAAATTTTAAGGGAGAAAACAAGTACATCTTGTCCTGGCTAAAGTCGTATTCGCCTGGAAAAGCCTCTGGTCGTGACGCTGCCGTGGGCTCGGCGATGACCTCCGTCCTGCCATCCTGGCAGTCTTGGTCTTGTTGCACAAGAATGGAAACATTTGGCTGCTTCCTTGGGACTCCGCGCCTGCTGCTTGCCTTCTTTGCACCAAAGAGGAAACTGGTACTCTGCACCAGCTGGCGCACGCCTGGCCCTGGTCGTCACGGCTCACGTCATTTGAACCTCGCGAGGTGAGCCTTGCATAGAAATCTCCGCTCCTCAAGAGCCAGCCTAAGGAGGTCGATCCATTTGGAGGTCTTGATGTCGTCCGCCTCGCGAGGCTTGGCCCCTCACGAGGGTCTTGGGTTGTCGATGTCAAAACGGGGCCATACCAGGCCGTCGGGGGAGCCACGCCGCTGGCCGCAGGCAGGTAAGTCTGGGTACCCCCGTATCCAAAACACCGACAAGTCTTTTGATCTCTTATATGCATGATTACTTATAGACTCGTATTTCTTCTTCAAATCTTTGGTTTAGTTAGGCCGACTAGATCAATTTTTATTGCCAGGGGAAGAGGTGCTTTGTGATGGGTTCGATCTTACGGTGCTCGAACCTAGTGACAGAAGGGGAAACGACATGTATGTATCGTTGCTATTAAGGATAACAAGATGGAGTCTTTTACTATATGAGTAGATCTTATCTACATCATGTCATAGTTCTTATTGCATTACTCTGTTTCCCCATGAACTTAATACACTAGATACATGCTGGATAACGGTCGATGTGTGGAGTAATAGTAGTAGATGCAGGCAGGAGTCGGTCTACTAATCTTGGGCATGATGCCTATATAATGATCATTACCTAGATATCGTCATAATTATTTGAAGTTCTATAAATTGCCCAATAGTAATTTATTTACCCACCATATGCTATTTTTCTCGAGAGAAGCCACTAGTGAAATCTATGGCCCCCGGGTCTCTTCTTTATCATATTTGCCTTCGAGATCTATTTTTATTCAATTTATTTTCAGATCTCTATTTCCAAAAACCCAAAAATACTTTGCTGCACTTTATTTTATTCGTGATCTATTTATCCAATCTACTACAATTAATCTCTCAACCACGTGACAATTTCTGGCACCGTTACCCGAAAGGGATTGACAACCCTTTTAACACGTCGGGTTGCAAGTATTTGTTCTTTGTGTGCAGGTACCATTTTGCATAGTGTTGCTTGGTTCTCTTACTGGTTCGATAACCTTGGTCTCATTACCGAGGGAAATACCTACCGTTGCTATGCTGCATCATCCCTTGCTCTTTGGGGAAATACCGACGTAGTTCAAGCCGACATCAAAAGGAATTTCTAGTGCAGTTGCCGGGGAGACATCATCAAAATATACCAGGTTCCTAATCATAGATCTCATCTCCTTGCAATTTATATTATTTTCCATTTGCCTCTCGTTTTCCTCTCCCCCACTTCACCAAAATTTGTCGTTTTATTCGCCCTCTTTTTCGTTCGCCGTTTTCTTGTCAGATCTATTTTTAGTGCAATCTTGTTGCATAGTCACGATGACTCTAGAGAACACCAAGTTGTGTGATTTCTCCAGAAACAACAACAATGACTTTATTAGCACTTCGATTACTCCTCGCGCTACTAGTGTGAAGTCTTCTGATATTAATGCCGTTTTGCTGAATCTTTTTATGAAAGATCAATTTTCCGATATGCCAAGTGAGGATGCCGTGTCCCATCATAACACATTCGTGGAATTATGCGATATGCAAAAGAAAAAGGATGTGGACAATGATATTGTGAAGTTGAAATTATTCCCGTTTTCTTTGCGAGATCGTGCAAAATTTTGGTTTTCTTCTTTGCCTTGCAATAGTATTGAATCTTGGGATGACTGCAAGGATGCTTTCATTACTAAGTATTTTCTGCCCGTGAGAATTATTTCCCTTAGGACAAAAATCATGAATTTTAGGCAAATTGAGCATGAACATGTTGCACAATCTTGGGAAAGAATGAAATTGATGCTAAGAAATTGCCCTACTCATGGTTTAAATCTTTGGATGATCATACAAAAATTTTATGCGGGATTGAATTTTGTTTCTCGAAATCTTTTAGATTCCGGCACGAGTGGCTTTTATGGAAATTACTTTCGGTGAAGCTACTAAATTGCTAGACAATATTATGGCAAATTATTCAAAATTTCATACCGAAAGAGCTCCTACTAGTAAAAAAGTTAATTCGGTTGAAGAAATTTCTTCTTTGAGTGAAAAATTTGACGCTCTTACGAAATTGGTTGCTAATAAAAGTGCTCCTATTGATTTTAATGATGTGCCTTTATCTACTTTGATTGAGCAAAATAGCGATGCCGTAGATGTGAATTTTATCTCATTAAACAATTTCAATAACAATGCTTATAGATACAATTTAATCCTAGGCCTTTTCCTAGTAATTCCTCTAATAATTAAGGTAATTCCTATGGTAATCCTTCTTAGAGTAATAACTGGAACACCTCTGATCTTGAGAATTATACTAAATAATTTATCAATACTCAAAAGATTTTCATTGCTACTATAGAAGAAAAGTTGAATAAGATTGAAGATATGTCTAGAAGCATTCATAAAATTTCTCATGATGTAGAAAATCTCAAGATGAAAATTGTTGTGCCCAAGGTTTAGGAATCAATTAAAGCTTTATATGTTTCTATGGATGAAATTAAGAAAAGAACCGCTATTTTTAGAGATAAAAGAGAATTTTTAGAAAAAAAGTTTTCAAGCGATTGCTTTCATAAAAATGATGAAGAACTTAAAATGATTGGTCTTTCTTCTATTGATTCTTCTGTTACCAAATTTAAATTGATGATAAAGGGACTGGAGAAGAGTCAACTTTAGCTAGAAGGCGTCCCAATAATTTGGAGGGTGAAAATCTTGTTGAGAAAAATGATAAAAGTGGGTTTGGAGAGATCAAAACTTTAACTAGTGATGTGCCCACTCAGTTGGATTACAAAGACTTTAATCATGGTAATTGCTCTTTGATTGATTACATTTCTTTGTTGCAATCCATGATAAATTCACCCCATGCTTATGAACAAAATAAAGCTTTTACTAAACATATTGTTGATGCTATGATGAAAGCTTTGGAAGAAAAACTGGAATTAGAGATTTCAATTCCTAGAAAATTACATGATGAAATGGGAACCTAATATCAAAGTAAAGATTAAAAATTATGAGTGTTTTGATTTATGTGACTTGGGTGCTAGTGTTTCTACAATCCGAAATCTTTATGTGATGTGCTTGCTCTTACCGATACTGAAGAATGTTCTCTAAATTTGCACTTAGCGGATTCTACTATTAAAAAGCCTATGGGAAGAATTAATGATGTTCTTATTCTTTCAAATAGGATTTATGTTCCCATATATTTTATTGTTCTTGATATTGATTGCAATCCGTCTTGTCCAATTATTCTTGGTAGACCATTTTTACGTACTATGGGTGCCGTGATTGATATGAAAGAAGGCAATATTAAATTTCAGTTTGCACTATGGAAGGTTATGGAACACTTCCATAGAACTATAATTAAGCCACCATATGAATCAATCATGAGTGCATCATATGGATCTAGAAGAAAAGATGACAACACGTAGATCCTTGCGTTATGCCTAGCTAGGGGCGTAAAACGATAGCGCTTCTTGGGAGGCAACCAAATGAATAAAATTTATTGGTGTCTTTTTCTTTATATTCTTGAGTGTTTTCACAATTATGCCTCTGTTATGATTTTTTTCTTTGTGTTTTAGTTAGTGTATGTGGCAAACAAAACCTTTGGGATCATGTTGGGTGATAGTTGCTTTGATCTTGTTGAAAAACAGAAACTTTTTGGCCCAGTAAAATAATTTCCATAAATCACATAGACGTGATTTTTCTCTGAATTTTTTGCACAAAATTATGTACAAATTTCACATGTTGTCCTAATTTTTCAGAATTTTTGGAGTTATATAAGTACAGGAAGTATTCAGATTACTATAGACTATTCTGTTTTTGACAGATTCTGTTTTCTTTGCGTTGTGTGCTTATTTCGATGAACCTATGGTTTATATTGGAGGGTATAAGCCATTTTAAAGTTGGAATATAGTAGATACAATGCAAGAACAAAATATTAATTTGTTTTGAACAGTACTTAGAGTAGTGATTTGCTTTGTTATACTAACGGATGTCACGAAGTTTTTGTTGAGTTTTGTGTGATTGAAGTTTTCAAGTTTTGAGTGAGATCAGGATGGATGAAGGAATAATGAGTAAGACGAGCCTAAGATTGGGGATGCCCCATGTCATCCCAAGGTATTATCTAAAAGAGAAGCAAGCAACTAAGCTTGGGGATGCCCTAGTGGCATCCCCTCTTTCTTCTAAAGACCATCGGTATTTTACTTCGAACTATATTTTTATTCGTCACATATCATGACTTTTACTTGGAGCGTCTTGTATGATATGAGTCTTTGCTTGTTTTGCTTTTTATTTGTTGTCATGTATCCTTGCTGTACACACCTATTTGAGGGATCCAAAATTATGCTATGACTTGTTAGAATTGCTCTTTATGCTTCACTAAAATCTATATGAGCTATGGAATTGCTCTAGTGCTTCACTTATATCTTTTTGAGCACGGTGATAGAGGGTCCCTTCGATAAACTACTTGTCTCATTGGGACTTTAGTATTTTTTAAGAAATACTCTCATGCTTCACTTAGATTTATTTGAGAGTTAGTAATTAAGAAATTCTCTCTTGCTTCACTTAAACTATTTGAGAGAAGAAATTTTAATGCTCATGTTCTTCACTTAGATTTGTTTGAGCTATCAATAGCAACATATGAAATTAGTCCCAAAGTGATAGATATTCAAGAGGGATATAATAAAAACTTTCATGAAGATCATTGGACAAAATAAACTTGATTCTTTGTAATAGTTTTGCGATATGTTGATAGTGATATGTGAGTCATGTTATTGAGTAATTATGTTTTAGTAAGAATATTGGAGTTAAGATTTGTGATTCCCTATGCAAGCACAAAAGTCAATAGTTATGCAAAGAAGTTACATCCTACTTGTGGTGTATTAGTTAGTGTTAGTTATGCTTAATGCTCGCTTATGATATTTTTCGTTTCTTGGTTGGATGCTTCCCAATATTTTGCTAGCCTTCACTTGCCCTAAGTATGATCACTACTTGTGCATCCTAATCCTTAAGCCCAGTTTTGCCACATGAGTCCACTATACCTACCTCTATGCGGTATTTCCGTGTCGCTCTATGCAAATTTGTATGTGCCATCTCTAATTTTCAAATTAAATTTCCTTTTTGTGTGCTCGTACGCACATGAAACAGTAGGGGGTGGCTGATATATTTCCGTGCTAGATGTGTTATTCTCAAGATGAGTGTTTATTCACTTGTTATTGCACGAGAGTACGACAAAGGTATTAGGGATGCCCAGTCCCGAAATGAAAAATGAATTTACTTTATATTGTCAAATAATAAATTCCTTGGAAAGTGTTAGTATGGATGGCGCCCATGGATTCAGTTAGCCATGGAAGTGAAAGTATGGTGGAAAAAGGAATAAACATTATTTTCCGTTTGGGAACTGCCTATGATATATCTAGCATGGAAAGTATTGGGAGCTAGTTGATCGTTTTCATTGACTGGAAAGGCATGCCACCCAAAATGTTTTATCTCTATCTTTTTTCGCTTTGAGCTTTGGCACCGCTACAAATCCCTACTTCCCTTTGCGAAGGGCCTTTCTATTTACTTTATGCAATATTATTTTATTTTGAGTCTCCATCTTCTCTTATAAAGCACCAACTAAGGGGCAGTATGACCGTACTTGAGCATTGGGTGTAGCTAATATGCGAGTGTGTTTCATGAATGGATCAATGATTGAGCATAATGGGCTAGGGATAACTTGCTTTAGCATTGATATTTTGAAAGCACATAGTTGCTTGTTGATATGCTTGAGTATTGAAATCTTCATGTCAAAACTAGACTATTGCTTTGAATCATATAAAAGTCCAAATGTCCATGATACAAAAATATTATGTGATGAACATGTTAGGCAGCATTCCACATCAAAAATTCTGTTTTTGTCATTTACCTACTCGAGGACGAGCAGGAATTAATCTTGGTTATGCTGATATGTCTCCAATTTATCTATATATTTTTATTGTTCCATGTTGTTATATTATCATTCTTGGTTGTTTTATAATCATTTTATAGCAACTTTATATCATTTTATGGGACTAACCTATTGACATAGTGCCCAGTGCAAGTTGTTGTTTTTTGCTTTTTTTTACTTCGCAGGAAATCAATACCAAACGGAGTCCAAACGCAGCGAAACTTTTTGGTGATTTTTTCTGGATCAGAAGACACCCGTTGGGCCAAAGAAGTACAAGAGGGGGGATCCGAGGGGAGCAAAACCCACCTGGGCACGCCTGGGGTCCCAAGCATGCCTTGGTGGGTTGTACCCACCTCAGCCGCCTCCTGCACCGCCTCTTTGCTCTATAAATACCCCAATATTCCAAAAAACCCTAGGGGAGTCGACGAAAAACAATTCCAGCCGCCGCAAGTTCTAGAAACCACAGATCTCATCTAGACACCATCATGGAGGGGTTCATCATCCTCATTGGTGCCTCTCCGATGATGCATGAGTAGTTCATTGTAGACCTACGGGTCTGTAGTTAGTAGCTAGATGGATTCCTTTCTCTTTTGATTCTGAATACAATGGTCTCTTGGAGATCTATTTGATGTAACTCTTTTTGCAGTGTGTTTTTTGTGATCCGATGAACTTTGAGTTTATGATCAGATCTATGTTTTTATCCATGAAAGTTATTTGAGTCTTTTGATCTCTTATATGCATGATTACTTATAGCCTCGTATTTATTCTTTGAATCTTTGGTTTGGTTAGGCCGACTAGATAGATTTTTCTTGCCAGGGGAAGAGGTGCTTTGTGATGGGTTCGATCTTACGGTGCTCGATCCCAGTGACAGAAGGGGAAACAACACATATTTATCATTTCTATTAAGGATAACAAGATGGGGTCTATTCCTATATGAGTAGATCTTGTCTACATCATGTCATCGTTATTATTGCATTACTCTGTTTCCCTATGAACTTAATACACTAGATGCATGCTGGATAGCGGTCGATGTGTGGAGTAATAGTAGTAGATGCAGGCAGGAGTCGGTCTACTAATCTTTGATGTGATGCCTATATAATGATCATTGCCTGGATGTTGTTATAACTACTTGAAGTTCTATCCATTGCCCAACAGTAATTTGTTTACCCACCGTATGTTATTTTTCTCGAGAGAAGCCACTAGTGAAATCTACGGCCCCTGGGTCTCTTCTTTATCATATTTGCCTTCAAGATCTATTTTTATTTGATTTTATTTTTAGATCTATATTTCCAACAACCCAAAAATATTTTGCTGCACTTCATTTTATTCACGATCTGTTTATCCAATCTACTACAATTAATCTCTCGTCCACGTGACAATTTCTGGCACAGTTACACGAAAGGGATTGACAACCCCTTTAACACGCCGGGTTGCAAGTATTTGTTCTTTGTGTGGAGGTACCATTTACATAGTGTTGCTTGGTTCTCGTATTGGTTCGATAACCTTGGTATCATCACTGAGGGAAATACCTACCATTGTTGTGCCGCATCATCTCTTCCTCTTTGGGGAAATACCGACATAGTTCAAGCCGACATCAGCCACCGCCGACGCTCTTCTTCCTGGTCCACAGCGACTACCTCGACACCGGCCACCAGACTCGACATCGACCACGACGTCCCTCGCACAGCTACCTCAACAACGGCTACACCACCCTACACTCTCAGCTACATCGACATCGGTACAAAGGGCCACCGCCTTGCTTGACGGACTCGTCAGTTTCCACTCAAGCCACGACTTCTGCGATGCATCGACTATTACGACTGTGGGAGGTTGTCCGTCGGCTTACCTTCAGATTATTCTCCAGTCTAACCGTCTGTGTCGCTACCGTTGCGACTGCGGGGGATGTTGAATATCGTGATTATTAGAAAAGCTAGGATAGCATACGATATTACTCTACCTTGCCTTGTACTCCGAGATGATCATGTACTCCTATATATATGCCCACGAGGCTCAAGCAATACATCAACTATTCCGCCTATCCCTCTCTCTCCCTTGTAACACTTCTTGGTCATCATGCCTTCCAAAGTTGCATGCAAGGTAATCGACGCCGCTTCACGCTTGTCCTCTTTCTTGGAGCTGGTCTTCCCCCTTGGTTGTGGCTTCTCTTCCTCGCCGTCCTCGACGGCTTCCTTCCGTCCACGCACCCGTAGAGCCTCTTATTGCGCCTTGAACTTCTCGTCCTCCTTCATGGCCATCCAACAATTGGTGAGGTCGAAGGACTCGTTGTCATGTTGTGCCTTGAACGCCTTCAAACCTTGAAATACCTACAAATGCAAGCATATGCATAAATGGACATGCAAGCATATTGGCAAATGGACATGCAAGAACAATTGAAACAAAGATGGAAGCATGTATATCATATCTTTGATGCCGAGGCCTCTCACTGGACGTCTCTCGATGCTCAAAGGTGGCAGAAAACTTATTGTACTCTTGTTGTATCACCCTCTGAAAGATCGAG
The DNA here is from genome assembly GCF_002162155.2 of Triticum dicoccoides. NCBI lineage: Eukaryota > Viridiplantae > Streptophyta > Magnoliopsida > Poales > Poaceae > Triticum > Triticum dicoccoides. Next base: position 246,285,030 of record NC_041391.1, read on the forward strand.
GATGACGCCTGGAGGGGGGTGAATAGGCGCTTTAAAATAATTATGGTTTAGGCTTGAACAAATGCGGAATAAAGCGAGCAGTTAATTTGTCAAGCATAAAACCTATAACAACTACGCTCACCTATGTGCACCAACAACTTATGCTAAGCAAGATAAACAACTAGGTGATAGCAAGATATATGACAAGAAATAATATGGCTATCACAAAGTAAAGTGCATAAGTAAAGGGCTCGGGTAAGAGATAACCGAGGCGCACGGAGACGACGATGTATCACGAAGTTCACACCCCTGCGGATGTTAATCTCCGTTTGGAGCGGTGTGGAGGCACAATGCTTCCCAAGAAGCCACTAGGGCCACCGTAATCTCCTCACACCCTCGCACAATACAAGATGTCATGATTCCACTTAGGGACCCTTAAGGGCGGTCTCCGAACTCGTACAAATGGCAACCCTTGGGATGGGGGCAGTCACCGAACCTATACACTTTGGCAACCCTTGTGGGCGGTCATTGGAACCCGTCAAATTGCTTCGGGTTATCTCCACAACCTAATTGGAGACCCTGATGGTTGCCTGGAGCTTTACACCACAATGATTGAGCTCCGAACACCACCAACCATCTAGGGCACCAAGGCACCCAAGAAGAACAAGATCAAGGGTGCCAAGAACCCAAGAGTAATAAGCTTCTCAACTTGAAACTTCCACGTATCACCATGGAGAACACAAACTGATGCACCAAATGCAATGGCAAGGGCACGCAAAGTGCCCAAGTCCTTCTCTCCCAAATCCCACCAAAGCAACTAATGATAGGGAGTAAAATGAGAGGAAGAATGAAGAAGAGAACACGAAGAACTCCAAGATTTAGATCCAAAGGGTTCCCCTCACATAGAGGAGAAAGTGATTGGTGGAAATGTAGATCTAGATCTCCTCTCTCTTCCCCCCCCCACCCCCCCCCGTAAACTAGAAA
>NC_041391.1:246286401-246303432 GCF_002162155.2 Triticum dicoccoides
GTAAACTAGAAAGAATCCATGGAGGGATTGAGAGATAACAAGCTCGAAGAAGGTCAACAATGATAAGAACACGAGCTCAAAGGATAAGGTTCAATGGGGAAGAAGACCCCCTTTTATAGGAGGGAAAAAATTCAAACGTTATCCCCATTCACAGCCCGTAGTGGGCGGTACTACCGCTCAAGGGAGTGGTACTACTGTTGGCCGCAGCGGTACTGCCGCTCGGCCCAGCAGTACTACCGCTGGGACCTCGCACAATGACTAAGGGAGAAGGAACAGAGAAGAGGACCATTGAGTGGCACTAGTAGCGGTAGTAGGGGCGGTACTACTGCTTACAAGCGGTACTACCACTCCTATTGCTGCTACTACTGCCGCTGAACCTGACACAAGACACGCTGATCTCGAGTCGAGGCGGTACTAGCGCAGAACCGGAGCCGTACTGCCGCTTGTGGTCGTGGCCGGTATTACCGGTGTGAAACAGTGGTACTACCGCGTGTGGCTTTTAGCGGTACTGCCGCTCTGGGACGACGGTACTACCGCTGGCACCTCCCAGTGCCACTTCCAAGCAAAATAGATGCAGGAAAACCAGAACTGCTACAACCTGTGCAAATGAGCTCCGAATTGAGCAAACTCAAGCTTGTTGGATAGATGACGACGAGTAGCAGAGTTAAACCTCCAACAGAGAAGAATCGGCATAACCTCCAACATCAAAAACATCATAGAAGATGCATGTGAACTCTGTTTTCGATGAACTCAAGCTTGTCGTCAAGATGACCATAAGCTCTAAGTCTCACAATGAGAATAACCAAACAAGAACCAATAGATATGATGAAAGGATGCAATGTTTTGAGCTCTCTAGAACGATAAGATCAAGCTACTCATCAAGCGCCCCCCTGATAGTATGGCAATCAATCCTATAACCCTGTATCCTAACTACCATCATGAGACTTGTTGGGGATATAACTCCAAGGTATGACCCGCCCAGGAGGGGCCGGGTCATGCCATCGTCGACTTAAGCATGAAGCTGGCGCTTAATGGATCAAGCTTGTTGAAGACCCAAGGCTTGGAGGCGACTCAAGGCCCGGAAAGATGAGCCACATAATGTTTAACTTGCTCTGTAGGGCAAGTTTAGTTAGAAATCGAGCCGGTCACATTTGTGTGAGCCGGCCGGGATTCTGTAAGCCGCCGGGCATCAACCTGTATATAAAGGGGTGACCCGGGGGCGGGTTAACTCAAGAAACAATCAATCAAGGACTAGGTAAATCGTATTCGCTCCCTCGTAATCAAAACACAAGCAATACAACCAAAAGCAGGAGTAGGCTTTTACCACATTGAGAGGGGCCAGACCTGAGTAAACTCCCTACGTCCCTTGTCCCATTCAACCCCTTTAAGCTAACCTAGCTGCGATGGCTCCACACCTAAGTCCTTCTGCTAGGGCATTTGCCGTGTTAAATCCACGACAGTTGGCGCCCACCATGGGGCCAGAGCATGGTGGTTTCGAGTTCTTGAAGGGTAGCTTCTTAGGGATCAAGAGGTACGCTGTGGGCCAGATGACCAAGAGTCGCCGCGGCAAAATCTACATTGATCACACAGGATGCGGTCCCGAGGCCGATTCAATCGAATACGTGTACCGGGTCCCCTTCGGCGGAATCAACGTCTTCATCGGCAAAATCGGCGAGTCGGAGCCTAAGCCGGACAGCTACACCAACATCATCGATACGGCTCAGCGTGCGCATCCCGCCAAGGTTCGAGTCGCCCTGAAGCATTCATGCTTTATTAAAGGAGTGGATCTTGAGGGAGGATCTGTGTCCGGTGGAGAGACGGCCGTCTACTTTGGCAATGATTCCTCAACCGGCAAGACCAATTCCATGTATCAATTGCAGGATGATAGGCTTGGGGGCTATTCCGATTGCGACAATATTCCAGACCCCTGTGAGTTGTCGAACATAGTTGCGATATTCATGGCCGGCATGCAACCAGTGCAGAATTCATCAACTACGACAACAATGATTTCCAGTTCTGCAGCCGTTGTGATAGCCGGGGTAGGAGGACATGTGCGCCTGCCGGCTCAAGTTCTCTCTGAACTGTTGGAGGCCTTGGCGACCTTGCTAGCAATGGATGTAACCCCGATGAATCAAGCACAACATAACATGGACGTTGCGAAATTGCGTGATGAGATAGCTCAGGCTAAGGAGGATCTTAGCGCAGAGAATGCCAGGATGGCAATGGAGCAAGCCGCCTTGGAGGTGGAATTGCAGCGGTTTCAGGTAGAATTTTTTTTGCTTAAGCATGGATCAGAATGTGTCAAACACTGTTTTCACAGGAGATATCAGAGTCGTCTGCCTCACGAGTTTGATGTGAGAAAACTTTTCAATACACCCGGGGCAGGGCTGAGTAACCCGCCCAGTGTGACCCGGGCCCCTGAAGCGCCTAGGACCGGAGCGACGGCTCAACCTCATGCAGCGGATCTAGCTCATGTCAATTTAACCCTGCCTCAGCGAGTCTCCACACCCCGGTTCACTTCTCTAACCCGTTGGACAACATGATTGCCGCGGCATCACGATTGGCGGCTCTCCTAGTGATGGGCGAGAGTTCTAAGGCGGTCGAGGCTTGGAAAGCTGTATAACTTTTTCCAATGATGGTGGCTCAGTAGGTGACTTACTCCTACAGCCGCGATCGAATCCACTCGACTCTGCATCCGAGTCGAAGCTATAGCCAGCACATGGAGTCGCCGGCGGTTTCAAGCAGTGAGTGGCATCGGAACCAGCCCCGTGGGCATGACCCGCCATGGGCTGATAACCATGCCTAGTTTTTGGTAGATCAAGCTCAGCTCACCATGAGGCGGAGCTGGCGGCTCAGTTGGCGTTTCAGCAGCCTTAGTTACACCCTTCGACGTCCATAGAAGCTGGGATGACTTCTAGGACGGTGGGTGTGTCGTGCTTAGTACCGGCTCTATGCAATGAGCGGTTACCCAAAGACTTCAAGTGCTCTCAAAAGGTACCCAATTAGACATCGGATCAACCCCCAGAGGCTTTGATTGAGAGCAATGAGATGGCCATGGAGATGTTGGATGTCAATGACGCTGCATGCGCTAAGTATTTCACCATGATGCTGGATGGGCCGGATCATACCCGGTTGAAGGGATTGCCCCCTAACTCTGTTAGATCATGGGATGAATTGAAGACGCGTTTTATTCAGAATTTCAAGGATACATGCAAGCAGCCCATGTCAATTCTTGATTTAGACACTTGTGTCCATAGTGATGGTGAATCAACCGCCCATTGGGTACGCCGGATCTCGGCCATTATCCACTCATCAGACAGGATCAATGCCGGCTCAGCTGTCCTAATTTTGGAGAAAAATTGGCGTTTCCTTCCCCTCAAACAGAAGCTGGGGCGGCTTAAGCGCTATTGCAATGATATGGGGGAGCTCATGGCGGCTCTTGTAAAATATGTTGATTTTGACAGCACTAAGGATCTTGAGTCTGATGAGGAAAAGGCTGGCAAGGGGAAGAAGAATGGCAATGCAAAGGGACAGTAGCACAACATGGCGGGTCACGACAATAATGGTAAGCACAAGCAAACTGATGGCAGTTCAGATTTTGTGGCTAATACCAACACACAGAGTAATAATCAGTGTCGTAAGGGAAAGTCGTCACCACCCCAAATTGGCGGGCCGAAATTCTACCTTGAGGCGATGCTGAATCAGCCTTGCCCAAAGCACGGTACTCCAGATAAGCCAGCCACTCATCTCTGGAAAGATTGCTTCATCATGAGGGAGTATAGGAATTTCGGTTTTTATCAGGGTAACCAGGGCCCGCATGGCTGGTCAGGGTCCGGCTCTCACGGACCCGGCTTTGGAGGTGGCGGCTCAAACTCTAGATTTCAGGGTCAAGGCAATCAAGGTGGTTTTAACAAGCAATCTAATCGAGGTAATAAGCAGCAACAGCGGTCTGGTTATCAAAGTAATCCGAAACAGTTGAATAGTGGTCAATATCATGTGTTTACCACGAGTTTGTGTAAGAGAGATCAGAAGATTCACAAGCGGGCGGTGAACGCGGTTGAGCCGGCGGTCCCCCGATACTTATAATGGTCAGAGCAGCCCATTGTACGGAGCCGTGAAGATCACTGGCCCCGAGTTGATAATCCGGGTCAGTTGGCTTTGGTGGTGGCACCTCAGGTCGGAGAATACAAGTTCACTAAAGTGCTCATGGATGGCGTCAGCAACATCAATATCCTGTATTATGATACTTTTCACCGTATGAATTTGACTGACAAAGATCTTAAGCAATCCTCTACAGTTTTTCATGGGGTGGTTCCCGGCAAGTCAGCATATCCAGTCGGCAAAATAACCTTGGAGGTAGTTTTCGGTAATGAGTATGACTACACGGCTGAAAAACTGACTTTTGAAGTGGTCAAGATCAAGAGCCCTTATCGCACCATGTTTTGACGGCCGGGTTATGCTAAATTTATGGCACAACCATGTTATGTTTATCTACAGCTTAAGATGCCGGGTTATAAGGGCACCATCACGGTGCATGGAAACAGAAAGATAGCTTTGGAGTGCGAAGAGGGCGATGCTCCCTATGCTGAGTCAGCTTGTGCAATGGAGGAACTGAAGTTCTATAAAGATAATGTTGACCCGGCTGAGATGACCCCCTTGAAGAAGCCAACCATAGAGCAGGACCCATTGTTGCAGTTTAAGTCAGCAGATGACACTAAACCGGTTGACTTCAGCCCTGGCGATTCATCCAAGCAGTTCATCATCAGTACCAGCATGGATCCGAAATAGGAAAGCGCGCTCATCGAGTTCATCCATGAGAACAGGGACATCTTTGCATGGAAGCCTTCTGACATGCCAGGTGTACCGAGGGAACTCCCTGGGCACACTCTTAATATTGATTCGGAGTTTAAACCGGTCAAACAATTCCTTCATCGTTTTAATGAAGAATGGCGCAAGGCCATTGGTGAAGAAGTGGCCCGGCTCTTGTCGGCTGGGTTTATTGTTTAAGTTTTTCACCCTGAATGGTTGGCTAACCTGGTGTTGGTGCTTAAGAAGAACGACACTTGGCATATTTGCATGGATTACACGGACCTTAACAAGGCTTGTCCAGCTGATCATTTTGCTCTCCCTCGTATTGATCAGATCATTGATGCTACGGCGGGTTGTGAGCGTTTGAGTTTTCTAGATGCTTATTCTGGTTATCATCAGATCAAGATGGCAGTTAAGGACCAGGAGAAGACATCCTTCATCACTCCCTTTGGAGCCTTCTTCCATGTGTCTATGCCTTTTGGGCTCAAGAGTGCCCAGGCGATTTATCAGCGTTGTGTCCTGAATTGTCTCCACAACCAGATTGGACGCAATGTTCATGCTTATGTGGATGATATAGTTGTGAAATCCAGGAAGAAGGAGACCTTGATAGATGATCTGAAGGAGACCTTTGACAATCTTCGGGTTTACAAGATGATGCTTAACCCGGATAAATGTGTTTTTGGTGTGCCAGCGGGCAAGCTCTTGGGTTTTCTGGTCTCTGAGAGAAGTATTGAAGCTAACCCGGAGAAGATCAAGGCTATCACTTCCTTGGCTAAGCCGGCGTGTGTTAATGATGTTCAGCATCTGGCGGGTCTTATAGTGGCCCTAAGACGGTTTATAAGCCGCCTTGGGGAGAAAGCTATTCCTTTATACCAGATGATGAAGAAGACAGATCATTTTTTCTGGAGTGATGCTGCCAATGAAGCATTTGAGGCTCTTAAGAAACAGCTGGCTGAGCCGTCAGTTCTTGCAGCACCTATCGATGAGGAGCCCTTGCTTTTATATGTGGCTACTAACTGCAGAGCCTTCAGCGTGGCAATTGTTGTGGAGAGGAAGAAGTTAGGCAAGGAATATCCGGTTCAAAGACCGGTTTATTATGTCAGTGAGGTATTAATTGAGTCTAAGTAGAGATACCCACATTGGTTGAAGCTAGTCTATGGAGTGTTCATGGCTAGTCGCAAGTTGAAGCATTATTTCTTGGGTCATCCCAACACTGTGGTCAGTTCTACTCCTCTGGGGGATATTATTCAAAACAGAGAAGCTATAGGCTGGGTGGCTAAGTGGGCCATTGAGCTTGGACCCCATGGTTAGAAATATGTGCCTTAAACAACCATTAAGTCTCAGGCCCTTGTTGATTCCATCAATGACTGGACAGAGTTGCAGATGCCTGAGGATAAGCCGGATAATACGTATTGGACTATCCATTTTTATGGATCCAGGCAATTGGAAGGCTCGGGGGCTGGAGTTATTTTGACATCCCCACGAGGTGATAAGTTTTTTTTATGTTTTGAGGCTGATGTTTCCTTGCACTAACAATGCAGTTGAATATGAGGCTTTGCTTCATGGTCTTCGGATGGCTAAGGAGATGAACCTAAGCCAGGTCAAGTGTTTTGGCGATTCAGATCTGGTGGCTCAGCAAGTCTCAGGAACTTGGGATTCCAAAGACCAGCTCATGGCGGCTTACCGCCGGGCGGTTGATGATATTGCTGGTCATTTCAAGGGTTACCAGGTGGAACATATTGATCGCAGGAAAAATGAGGCGGCTGATGTTGTAAGCCGGTTGGGGTCTCAGCGTAAGTCGGTGCCACCTAATGTTTTTCTTGATGTTCCGAATAATCCTTCGGTTAAATTGCCTAGAGAAGAGGATCTTGTTATCCCTGACCCGGAGGCGCAGTTGGTGGCGGCTCTTCATGCTATTCATGATTGGACAATTCCATATTTGGCTTATATGGCCCGGGGCGAGTTACCTGATGATGAAACTTTGGCCAGGTAGATAACCCGAAGGTCTAATTCAATGACCATTTTCAATGGCGAGCTACACTAATGTAGTGTTACAGGGGTGTTTCAGTGGTGCATCTCTCCTAAGGACGGCCGTGAGATTTTATGGGAGATTCATGAAGGAGATTGTCGCCATCGTTGCTAAGGCTTTTCGTCAGGGATTTTATTGGCTGACGGCTCATGCTGATGCAGAAGATCTGGTTAGCAAGTGCGATGGCTGTCAGAAATTTTCAAAACGGGCTCATGTGCCAGCTCAAGAATTGAGGATGATTCCAATTACTTGGCCATTTGCAGCCTAGGGGCTGGATATGGTTGGACCTTTCAAAAGATCCAAGGATAAAAAGACCCACCTTTTGGTGGCAGTTGACAAGTTCACAAAGTGGGTTGAAGCAGAGACGGTCAGCAAATGTGATGCGGCAACGGCGGTTCAATTCATCAAAAAGATGATTTTTTTTTCACTTTGGTTATCCTCATAGCATCATAACTGATAATGGCACTAACCTATATAAGGGTGCTATGAAATAATTCTGTCAACAAGAGCATATTCATCTTGATGTCTCTTCGGTGGCTCACCCCCAGTCTAAAGGTCAAGCTGAAAGGGCCAATCAAGAAATCTTCAGAGGCATAAAACCCCGGCTTATGGTCCCTTTGTAGAGGACGCCGGGTTGTTGGGTTGAGGAATTACCCTCTGTTATTTGGAGTATCAATACTACCCCCAACAGATCCACGAGTTATAAGCCTTTCTTCATGGTTTACGGAGCAGAGGTGGTTCTTCCCAGTGACATCCATCACAACTCGCTCCGTGTGGCGGCTTATGTTGAAGTTGACAATGAAAAAGCACGTCAACATGCTCTTGATTTATTGGATGAAGAACGTGACCTTGCAGCGGCTCGTTCGGCAATATATCAACAAGGTCTGCGTCGTTATCATAGCCTCCGGGTTAAGACTCAGACCTTTCAAGAAGTTGACTTGGTGCTCTGGATCATCCAGTATCAGACAGATATGCGCAAATTATCCCCACCTTCGGAAGGACCCTTTGTGGTCAGTGAAAACTTGAACAACGGAACGTACTACCTCATTGATGTTCGAGAGCACAAGGACTCACGCACATTGGAGGAGGAGACCCACCGGCCTTGGAACATTGCTCATCTTCGGCCTTATTACACCTGAGCCATTGGCTCTTGTGTTGTACATATCTTCATCCATGTATATATTATGATCAAGTATAATAAAGCCGGCATCCCTAATAATTCAGGGCGTCTGTCGTTTTATTTCTGAGTATATGAGTCTTTATTGTCAATTCATAAGATCACTTGGGGGCTTCCTGCTCATTGAGCATAGCTATGACTACCCGCTTGATCCGGCTTGTATGCCTTGTTAAAAATTACTTGGGGGCTTCCTGCTCATTGAGCATAGCTATGACTACCCTATCGATCCGGCTTATTTGCCTTTTTGCAAATTCTTGGGGGCTTATTTTCCAAGTTAAAGGTTACCAAATAGAGCTTGTGGCAATGCACAGTTCAAACATAGGTACCTGCCTTGAAGGCTCAGTATATGTCACTTGGGGGACCCTGTTCAATGAACATAGCTTTTGTTAACCCTTTTTGATTGGCTGGTATGCCAGGTGTAAATCACCAAAATTCCGGTTTATCCTGCCTTGTTTGTCTGCCACTCCGCCAAGGTAATCCTGGAATGACCCGCCGTACTCATGACAGTCAATCTTATAAAGACCCTGAACGTGTCTAAAGTTAAAATTGCGGTTGGTCATGTGAGGCCCGGCTTACATGTTTGAATGAAGGATTAACCTAGTGGTTGTGCAGCCCATGAACAACACTTGATATTGAGGCTTGGCAGCCTATGAAAGCCTTGTTTTTTCTGATCTGTTATTTTTTCTAAACATTGTTTCAAGTTGATATCTTTGTACCATATTGGCACATGGTTTAACACGATTTAGTCCATGTAGCCTTAATCATTATGGCTCATATTTGAGCATATCTGAGGTTTTGATGGCTTGTTCTGGCTTTGGACAATAAGTCGCCAGCATAATTGGATTACGCACTTGGAGTTATATGCTCTAAGCCATGGAACTGTCATCCTCACTGGATATGGTGATGTAAGCCAGCAGTATAAACCAATTTCACTGGTATGTTTTACTTGTTGTATATGAATATGCGAGGTTTTGATAATTGCCCTGGTTATAAGACTTAAAAGTCATCAGAACATATTGTGTTGAGCAATATAACCCACCCTGGGGTAAACTGCCAGGGCACATGTTATTTATTTGTGCACATGCAGGTGGCACAACATTATTTGTTAGGACCCGTCTGATGAATCAATATGATGAAACATAAACTCTGGATCTTCATACATCAGAACGATGGTTTAACATGTTAAAAACATCAAAACATGCACGATGGCATGGCAGATCATTGTTTTCAACTATCCTGTTACAAGGCTAGCATGCAGCCCAAATGATTAAGTGTTTTTGAGGCAAAAAGTATCATCATGAAGTTGGTAAGCCGCCACATGGGATCAGCTGTCCTGGTCTGGGCGTGTTGACGACTACGGGTCATCTTGCACTGGTTCATCTTCTTCTTCCTCACCCTTTGGCTGGAAGTCAGATGTAGCCCAGTTGATCCCGGTCAAAGCTCTAAATACAGCCTCATCATCCATAAGGCTTGACAGGCCAGTATCAGGGAGAAGGTATGCTTACGTGTTGGCGGGATAAGGTCTGTGGCCTCATGAACTGGTGCTGGCACTCTTGAATTTTCCTTTGTATAAGCCGCCTGAAATTTTGACAAGTCAGTTTCTTCTGCGAGCTGGTTGGCTAAAGGGCGCATTTCTTTTACACACTTGGTGAAATCTGCTGCTTTGAACGGAGACCCATCTTCTTTGAGGTGTGGGCAGCCGATGGCTAACTCTTCCGGGTCAAGCTCTACTTGCCATGCTTTCGCCCGGCTCAGCGCGGTGATGGCACCGGCTCGGGCGGCTGATAGCTTTATCTCTTAAAACCTCTGTGGCAGCACAGAATTTTTTTCCAACACTTCCTTGATAAGAGAAGGTGGTTGCTTCTTATGAGAGGTAGCAGAGATAGCCCTTTGTGCGCTAGTGTACAATTTCTCCACCAGGTTATATGCAGCCTTCAGCTTGACGCGCATGTCTTGACCCAGTTTGGAACTTTTGGAGCCCGCATTGCTAAAGCTATTGAAGAACCGGCTAATGATTGTTAAACATTGGTGTTAAAAGATTCAGGTAGAAAGTTACTTACCAAAGATGGCGGTTGTCATGCTATTGATTTGATGCTTTAAGCCGGATAACTCGTCAGTCACTGGCTTAAGAGCAACCTTAGCATCTTCAGCTCTTTTTAACATAGGCGCCTTTCTAGTTTCCCAGCTAGCTCTCTCAGCACTGAAATCCTTCTTCAGCTTTTCAGCGTTTTCCAAAGCGGTTTTCATTTCTGACTTGGCTTTGGAAGTCTCAGATTGTTGGGACTTGATGTTTTGCTGCAGACTAGTGACTTGAGATTCTTTTATATTCAACTCAGCCTCCAATGAACAGAGACAAGCAATATTATGATCTTCTTCTTGGAAGTCCCAAGTGTAATACAAGTATTTTGCTTGGCACTTGGGGGCTAATGCACGTTGCTCTTTTAGGGCAAATGTTTAGTGACCCGGTTGTCACACCCGGGTAATCAAGCTACAGCAACCCTCGGCTAATGATGCCACATCACCTCGATTACTATTGGTAAACGCGCGTTAGTTCGAAACCCATTCAAATTCAAATTCAAAATCAAGCAAACAATAAAACTTTTCAAATATTAAAACTAAAATGTTCGGAGTGAACCAAATAATTCATAGGAAATTATGGTGGAGAAACCACATTTTTATAAAATGTTTAAATACCCTTAGGTGAATAAAACAGTAGCAAAAACCAATATTTAAATGCTTTTGTAATTAACAAAATACTAAACTAAATTGTTTTGGGGTAAAACCTTTTGCTGTAGTGGGTTTTAATGTATTACTAATTTAGGGATGATTTTAATATTAGATAAAAGCTAAATGTAAAATAAACTTTAAATGAAAACAATAAAGAAAATAAATAAAAGGTGAAAGAGAAAACAAACTAAAAAAAGGAAAGGGAGAGAAAGGCCCCCACTGGGCTTCGGCCCAGCAGGCCAGCCCATTCGGCCACTGGCCCAACCGGCCACCACCCCGGCCTCCCTTATCCCCCCACGACCAAACCCTAACCCACCCCGTCGCCCCACTACTCCCACTCGCCCCCATTCCCTCTCCCTCGCCCCCCTCTGCCTGATCCCGATCTGGATCGGGAGGGGCCGCACCGACGTCGCCGCCACCCAACGCCGGCGCCCGCCGCTCACAGTCATCGTCGTCACCTCACCGGCGACGCCTCCTCGCCTCTTCATCCTCCCCCACGCCCGGCCACCTCGTTGCCGTACCACCTCCCCGTCTTCGCCGGATCTTCCTCGTCGGACCTCCCCGAACTCCGTCGAGCCCGCTGCACGAAATCCCTACGGCCACCGTGAGCATCGCCCCTCTCCTCTCCCCCTGCTTCGCTCTGTCGCCGTTGAGGCCGTTCCCGCGCCCGGCCGCCATGGCCGGAGCTCACTCCGCGCTCGTCCTCACCCGAAGCCCCGTCCCCGCGCTCACCACGTCGACGGCCGCGCCCGGGCTCGCCCCTGGTCGTGCCCGCGATCGCGCTCACCGCGCCCCTGTCCCTCCCTTCCCTTCTGTGTCGCCGGCGCCGTTCCCCCGCTGCGGCCAGCGCGTGCATGGCTGCGCTCCCGCGCGCCCTCGTCCACCACTGCCTGGCACGCCCTGTGCCCTACCCCGCCTCCTGGCTGCGGCCCTGCCTCGTCCTGGCCGTCTGGCTCGGCAAGCCACTCCCCCTCTGGCCCGCGGCCCCACTCCAGCGCCGCCCTACTGCTCTCCCACCGACGTCCCCCTTTGGTGACCGTCCGGCCCCGCCGGCCTCGTCCCGCCCTATGGGCGAGTGCCCGCTCGGGTGCTCCCGCACCCGTTCCACCCCGAGCCCACTAACGGTGGCGCCCGCTAAGGCCCCTAAGGCCTATGACAAACGGGGCCCACGCCCCTGGAACGATATTAAGAAGAAAGAAGTTAATAAAATAAATAAATAAATAAACAGTAATTAATTAGTGAATTAATTAAGTTAATTAATACTGTATAGCTAAGCTAATTAAAATTAGTTAACCTAATCAATGTAATTGAGCTAATTAACATGTTTAGTTAATCTAAGTCAATGACATATGGGACCCACACGTCAGATTGACCCAGTCAATGCACTGTTGACTGCTGACGTCATGCTGACGTCAGCATACACTATTTTGGATAATGTTAGAATTAAATAGATAATAATTTTGAAAATGATTAAATCCTTTTTAAGTTAATATAAAATAAACCGTAGCTTGGATGGAAAAACTTTGTACATGAAAGTTGCTCAGAATGATGAGACGAATCCGAATACGCATCCCGTTCGTCCGCCACCCATCCCTAGCATAGCGAACACGCAACTTTCCCCCTTCGATTCCCCTGTCCAAAAACGCGAAACACCGGGGATACTTTCCCGGATGTTTTCCCCCTTCACAAGTATCACCTGTCCCTGCGTTAGATCACCCCTGGCACCGCGTATTGCCTTATTATATTTTGTGATGCTTTGTTTGCTTTGTATTCATTATTTCTTCCCCCTCTTCTCTCCGGTAGATTACAAGACCGACGCTGCTGCTGCCCAGTTCGACTACAGAGTTGACGACCACTCCTTCTTGCCAGAGCAACCAGGCAAGCCCCCCCCCCTTGATCACCAGATATCGCCTATTCTTTTCTATACTGCTTGCATTAGAGTAGTGTAGCATGTTACTGTTCGGTTACTCCTATTCTGTTGCATAGCCTGTCATTGTTGCTACAGTCATTGATACCTTACCCTCAATCCTAAATGCTTAGTATAGGATGCTAGTTTATCACCATTGGCCCTACATTCTTGTCAGTCTGCCTTGCTATACTATTGGGCCGTGATCACTCGGAAGGTGATCAAGGGTATATACTATACATATATACATACTACAGATGGTGACTAAAGTCGGGTCCGCTCGAAGAGTACCCCCGAGTGATTCACGGATTGGGGGCTGAAAGGACCTTTGTCCCGACGGCCCTCTGTGTGGATCTTTGTGGCGGAGCGACAGGGCAGGTTGAGACCACCTAGGCGAGAGGTGGGCCTAGCCCTGGTCGGCGTCCGCGGTTGCTTCATAATAACACGCTTAATGAGATCTTGGTATTTGATCTGAGTCTGGCTATTTGGTCTATACGCACTAACCAACTATGTGGGAAAGATATGGGCACTCGACGTCATGGTATCAGCCGAAGCCTTCTTGACGTCAGCGATGGAGCGGCACGCGCCGAATTGGACTGGAACGCCTGCTCTTGTATTAGGGAGGCTAGGTCTGCTTCCGGCTTCCCTCACAACGTGCAGGTGTGCAATGGGCGATGGGCCCAAACCCCTGCGCTCATAGGATTTAGACCGGCGTGCTGACCTCTCTGTTGTGCCGAGGTGGGGCTGCGATGTGTTGATCTTCCGAGGCCGGGCATGACCCAGGAAAGTGTGTCCGGCCAAATGGGATCGAGCGTGTTGGGTTATGTGGTGCACCCCTGCAGGGAAGTTAATCTATTCGAATAGCCATGATCTTCGGTAACAGGACGACTTGGAGTTGTACCTTGACCTTATGACAACTAGAACCAGATACTTAATAAAACACACCCTTCCAAGTGCCAGATCCAACCCGGTGATCGCTCTCTAACAGGGCGACGAGGAGAGGATTGCCGGGTAGGATTATTGCTATACGATGCTACTTGGAGGACTTCAATCTACTCTCTTCTACATGCTGCAAGACGGAGGCTGCCAGAAGCGTAGTCTTTGACAGGATTAGCTATCCCCCTCTTATTCTGGCATTCTGCAGTTCAGTCCACTAATATGGCCCTTTACACATATACCCATGCATATGTAGTGTAGCTCCTTGCTTGCGAGTACTTTGGATGAGTACTCACGGTTGCTTTCTCCCCCCTTTTCCCCCTTTCCTTTCTTTCTGGTTTTCGCAACCAGATGCTGGAGTCCAGGAGCCAGACGCCACCGTCGACGCCGACTCCTACTACACCGGAGGTGCCTACTACTATGTGCAGCCCGCTGCCGACGACCAGGAGTAGTTAGGAGGATCCCAGGCAGGAGGCCTGCGCCTCTTTCGATCTGTATCCCAGTTTGTGCTAGCCATCTTATGGCAAATTTGTTTAAACTTATGTCTGTACTCAGATATTGTTGCTTCCGCTGACTCGTCTATGATCGAGCACTTGTATTCGAGCCCTCGAGGCCCCTGGCTTGTATTATGATGCTTGTATGACTTATTTTATTTTTAGAGTTGTGTTGTGATATCTTCCCGTGAGTCCCTGATCTTGATCGTACACGTTTGCGTGTATGATTAGTGTATGATTGAATCGGGGGCGTCACACCGGTTTACCTATAAAGACTAAGCCGACCCTTGGGGGCTATATGTTTGGATTTGTTCCTAAATATGATGATAAGACCCAGCTTTGCTATGCAGCTTAAGCCAGCCCTTGGGGGCTACATATGTGAATTTTAGCAGTTCAGTTTTGAATTCCCGGCTTAAACTTTCCAATTTTAAGCTGGCCCTTGGGGGCTACATGTTATGATTCAACAATTACAAATTGCAGTGGTACAACTACAAGATCAAAAAGATTATCTAAGTCTATAATATATTCAATTCTTCCATATTTAGTAGACTTTGCGGCTGATTGATATAAACTTATATGAGAAGGTCTTATTAATGCTTACACTACAGGAATCAGGAACTTTCCCGTCTGCCATGACTGACCGCAAAGGCATGCTTGGCGGACGGCAAAGGGCTTTGCCGTCAGCCAGCAGACGGCAAAACGTCTGGCTGAACAGGCTATGACAAAGGGCTCTTTGCCATCTGCTGGCGGACGACAAAGATGCAAAGGTCTTTGCCGTCCGCCAGCAGATGGCAAAGAGCCTGGACGGCACACGTGTCAGCTTAGGTTCGTTAAGGGTTAACGGCATGCTTTGCCGTCCGCTGGTAGATGACAAAGACATTTGCATCTTTGCCGTCTGCCAGCAGACGGCAAAAAGCCCTGCATCTTTGCTGTCTGCCAGCAGACGGCATAGCAGGCCAAGTGGCAGCACCTAGGGGCTGGCCTATTTGGCTACTTTTCCGTCTGCTGGCAGACGGCAAAGATGCAGGGCTCTTTGTCGTCTGCCAGCTGACATTAAAGCAACAAAATAGCCATCCCATTGCCCCCAGGTTGCATAGGTAGCTGACACGTGGCATATTTGCCGTCTGCTGGCTGATGGCAAAGCTCTTTGCCGTCTGCCAGCAGACGACAAAGATCCTGTATAGCACCTGTTATTTCTTAAATTCATTCAATTTCACATAATTTCACAGATATATATATATACACACATATGAAAATACTTTCGACAAGCATACCAACACATATACATACCAAATCATATCCCTGCCATATGGATATGATCATCCAACACATATACATAGCAAATCAAAAGCCCATATGCAACATATATATCTAGCCAACATATCCAACAACAAGCATAGAATGGTTTCATCCATACATACATATATAGGTAGCAAGTTTCACATTGTTCATCCTACAAAATCAAAACAAGATGGAAGCATAAAGAGAAGAGTAGACTCCATCAATGCAAGCTTCCTCATCTAAAGCAAATCTGCAAATTAGGAAAGAAGAAAGTTAGAAGAAGAAGAAGAAGACTAGCTAGAAGAAGAAGAAGAAGAAGATTTCTTCTTCTTCTTCTTCTTCTTCTTCTTCTTCTAACTAAGGTAGGTAAAAATGACATTTTATTGCTAAACTCGGTAAAAATGCTAAGTGTAGGTCAGTTTAGAGCTAAGCTAGGTAAATAGGTCATTTTGGAGCTTAGTAAGGTTATTATGTCATTTTCGAGGAAAATAAGCTAAGTCTATATCATTTTGGAGGTAACAAAGATTATCATGCCATTTTTTACCTAAGTATGCTAAGTATGTCATAAATGAACTAAAGAAGCTAAGTATATCTCATTTTTTGTCTAACTTAGGTAATTATGCCATTTAGGAGGAAAGTAAGCTAAGTATGCATTTGTTAAACAAAACACTAGAGAAAACTTACCCTCATTATAACAAATGCGATGAATATCGCAATTAAGGTAACAATCTATTTATATATAAAAAGTACTTTACGGGTTAACCAGAAAAAAGAGAATTAAGCTAGAAAATCTGATAATAATTAAAAATATCCTACCGTTTATTTGTTGGTTCAATGATTAACGGCCATTAGATTTAACTTAAGCCATAGAAAATTACCCACCACTACTATTATAAAAAAAGGAAAAAGAGTAGAAAGCAGATGAGATACGAGCACTAGTAGAAAAGGGGCCAATGGTCCAGGCCGGTCCAGCCCATTAGTCCCGGTTCAACACAGAACCGGGACCAATGGGGGCATCGGACCCGGTTCGTGAGCCCCGGGGGCCGGCCGGGCCACGTGGGCCATTGGTCCCGATTCATCTGGACCTATTGGTCCCGGTTTGTGGGACGAACCGGGACCAATGGTCCTCGCTCCTGGCCCAAACCCATTGGTCCCAGTTGATGGCTCGAACCGGGACCAATGGGCTCCCATTAGTCCCGGTTCGAGCCATCAACCGGGACTAAATGGTTGGTGCCCGTTGCAACCAGAGTTTAGTCCCACCTCGCCAACCGAAGGGGAACGGGACTGGTTTATAAGCCCCTCCCTCTCTATTTTATTGAGCTCCTCCGATAATGAAAATAGATGCGCTTATATAGGTAATTTAGCATAAATTCATACGGATTTCTCTTGAAATTCGTTATGAATTTAAGTTGAATTTCCTCTATAAGCGCATCTGTACTCATTTCTGAGTAGTTTTTTTTCTTTTTCTGCTATATTTATTTTTTCTTTTTATTTCTGAGTTGTAATAAGCCATTAAAAATAAGCATATATGCTCCTTTTTTAGTATAGTTAATCACAACTATTTTTTGCTTCTATTCATTTCTGAGTAGTTTTTATATATTTTTTTCTTTTTCTGCTATATTATTTTTTCTTTTTATTTCTGAGTTGTAATAAGCCATTAAAAATAAGCATA
>NC_041391.1:246303736-246304756 GCF_002162155.2 Triticum dicoccoides
GAGTAGTTTTTTATATAGTTTTTTTCTTTTTCTGCTATATTATTTTTTCTTTTTATTTCTGTGTTGTAATAAGCCATTAAAAATAAGCATATATGCTCCTTTTTCAGTATAGTTAATCACAACTATTTTTTGCTTCTATTCATTTCTGAGTAGTTTTTTATATAGTTTTTTTTCTTTTTCTGCTATATTATTTTTTCTTTTTATTTCTGAGTTGTAATAAGCCATTAAAAATAAGCATATATGCTCCTTTTTTAGTATAGTTAATCACAACTATTTTTTGCTTCTATTCATTTCTGAGTAGTTTTTTATATAGTTTTTTATATAGTTTTTATATAGTTTTTATATAGTATAATAAGTCATTAAAAATAAAAAAGAGACACAATGCTCGTTAATCTGCTTCAACCCTTTCGGGATAGTGTCAACTGCACTGCACATAGCTCTGTGCAGTCTACCGTATCCCACAAGGGTTGAAGCCAACCAACGTGCAGGAGCATTGAGCCTCTTCGTCATTGTATCTGCACCCAGGGCTTATAAACAGCTGCGAGTGCCTCTCGCTTGGCGAGGTGGGACTAAAACGAAAGCTGCTGGAAGAATCAACAAAAAAACAGCTGCAGAGACAAAAGGTAGTTAGACGGGTCCATTGGTCCCGGTTGGTGGCTCCAACCGGGACCAATGCCCATCTTTGGTCCCGGTTCGTGGCTCCAACTAGGACCAATGCTGCTCTTTTGTCCCGGTTGGTGGTTGGTGCCACCAACCGGGACCAAAGGTCTTCGTTTCCCGCCCTTTGGGCTGCTGAAAAGAGGCCTTTGGTCCCGGTTGGTGGCTCCAACCGGGACTAAAGGTGGCATTGGTCCCGGTTTGTGCCACGAACCAGGACCAATGTGGTTGCTATATATACAGCACTTGGCATCTATTTCGATCTCTCCGGCCTCTATACTCCTCCCCGACGCCGACGCCGCCCCGCACCGACGCCGTCGCCGCCCCGCCCCGCCCCGCCCCGACGCCGTCGCCGCCCCGCCC
>NC_041391.1:246305340-246313782 GCF_002162155.2 Triticum dicoccoides
CCTGCCCGCGCCGCCTCGACGCCGTCGCCGCCCCGCGCCGCACCTCGCCGTCGCCGTCGCCGGCAGGTCGCCTCTTTTTTTAATTTTTGTTAGATTTGTTTTTAGATTTTTTTGTAGTTCATAGATTTTTTTGTTAGATTAGATTGTGTAATTTAGATATGTAGTTAATGTAGATTGTGTAATTAATTTGTTCAAATTATGTTAGATTTTTTTATGTTAGATTTTTTTATGTTAGATTTTTCTTCTGTAAAATTTGTTCATATTATGTAAGATTTTTTATGTTAGTTTTTTTATGTTAGATTTTTTTCTGTAAAAAGATTTTTTATGTTAGTTTTTTTATGTTAGATTTTTTTCTGTAAAATTTGTTCATATTGTGTAATTTAGATCTTTTTTTCTGTAAAATTTGTTAAATTATATTAGATGTGTAGTAATTTAGATCTCTATGTAGGATTAGATGTGTAGTAATTTAGAAAAAGGAAAAAAAGAAGAAGTAGTTTATATATGAAGTAGTTTGTTTTTAGTAAGTACTACTTATTTATTTATAGTAAGTGTTTAGTAGTTGAGCTAGATAGATTTAATTAATAAGACTACTTTTATTTAACTATATATAGAAGTAGTTCCCGCGTCGATGTCGGCGATGCCTATCCCGCATCCTCGTCGTCGTCGAGTCGGCGATGGAGGCCTGCTTGATCAGGGTCATGTTCGGGACTGGGCTCCGCCGGGTTGGTATTGGGAGGTGCTACCTTTCGGGGGACGTAGGTTGGTGAGGAGGCAGCCCGTTGTTGACCCGATCCTTGTTTGGTGGCGGTCGCGTGGGCCAGTGACGGTGGTGAGGCATCCGGACACCGCGGAGGTGGTACGTCATCGTGTCAGCGAGGAGGACGAGCACTTCCGTCGCTACATGGTTGCATTGGAGGGGAGGTTCGACAATACCTGGCATGTTCTTCAGGGATCTCACTGGAGGTATGATCCTGTGATGGTTCCTTATCTTTGGGTGTCCACCGCCCGCGTCGATACCCGTCGGGTGCTACGGTTCTAGTTTTATTAGTGATAATATTCGATGATGTACGGACACCAAGAGATGATGTACTTTTGCTTATAATTATTGAATGCATGCTAATTTGAATACTATACTTTATTTTGTGATTTGGTTTTGCTTATTGAATGCTCATATTGGATAAGTTCTTCTTCATTCCCGTGTGCTAGACAATTTGGTATAATATTCAACCCGTACGTACATCGATCATCGATAGTCAACCCGTGATTTATAATAATGATCTAGTTTAATATTTGAATTATGAACGTAGGCCGGAAATGTCGTCCTCATCTGACGACGAAAATCGCCCGGGGGAGTGCGACTGGTGCCACGATGACCGAGGTATGTGCAACAGATTCATTGAGCTGGAGGAAGATCGGCACTTCAGCATTAAGGTCGAGGAGACTTGCGATGTTCATACGGTACGCAACGACGACAATAGTTTTTTTTTCGTAATTAAGCACGACTTCAACTATTTTAACGTGTATTTTTCATCTTTTTCAATTCGACTAGCTTATCCCATGCTTTGCAAGACGCTATGTCTTGGAGAGGATGGATTTTGAAGACCATGAAAATTTCGAAACCAAAAAAATTGTCCTAAGTACCGAACATGATGTGGATTTTCAAGTAAAGCTATACAATGCTCAGAGTGTAACCCATTTTGGTTGCAAAAATTGGGATGCATTTTGCAAGATGTATGGTCTTGATGAGGGTATGATTATCACTATGGATCTTGGTGATCCTACAATCGAGCAAGAGACACCTACGATTTGGGTCTTTGTGCATACACCTCCAGTTCTTCCCTCATGTGAGCTAAACATAGTTATTAAGTAATTTATATTGTTTATTTTAAAATATACAGTTGACAACTTATCTCCATTGACAGCTTATTTTCATTCTTCAAAGAATGTGCGGAAGATGGTAGACAGAACGTACTACACCGAAGGCTGCGAATTAACTTATCAGGAGAAACGACATCTGGTCGGATTTTGTAGAGATCTTGAGAATTACAATATCTACAATCAAACTCCTCAACATTATGGTCAATACGTGCCACTAGTGCACGTGTTGAACTACGGTAACTACCATGGAAATACCTTGGTAAGATTATTTTTTACTATTACAACATCCGTGCATCTTTTTGCACACTTCTAAAACTAGTACATCATTGCTAACTACGAAGTTATTACTATGTTTTTCAACAGATAATCCCGAATGAGTGTGTGCCTCATCTGATGTATACCCGTGGTAGCCTTCATGTTTTGAACATACTACCAGGTCGTCCTACGAATCTCAACTGTCCATATCGGGTTTCTAAAAGAAGTGGAGACATAACAATCAAAGAATGGAAAAAATGTATGGACAGTCGTAAGGAGCTTCTTGGAAGCAATAAGCAGCGAAAGGCAAGAATTGGAGACAGGATGATCGCCATTCTTCATAATGGAGAGTCAGGGTCTATATTGTTTTATGCTATTTTACCTTAAGGGTGTTTAGGTCCTATACCTGGTACTGATGATCATGTGCTAAGAACAATTATGTAGGGTTGGGTTCGATGACTATATATGAGGATGATGATCGTATGACTTATTATTAATAACGAGTAGAAGTAGTATGATGATGCATGATTAGTAGGACTTTATTATATACATATATATGATGATGTATGATGCAAAGCATGCATGAGCCATGTCATATCTGCGGGTGCAATGAACATATAGCAGCAGCGTTGATAAACCAAGGACGAAGATAAGAGAGGACACTTCTCTCTATTAGCTAGCTATAATAACAACCTAAAAATAAACCCCCAAACCCCTAAAGCAGCCACTTTCTTAAAAAAAATGACTTTTGGTCCCGGTTAGAGCCACCAACCGGAACCAAAGACCCTCTGACTGGGCTCGGTGCACAGGGCCACGTGGAGCCACATTGGTCCCGGTTCGTGTTTGAACCGGGACTAATGAATGGTGGCATTAGTAACGACCCATTAGTCCCGGTTCATGAACCGGGACTAAAGGCCCTTACGAACCGGGACTAATGGGTGATTTTCTACTAGTGGAGGCTAGAAACCGAACCATCTATTTGTTAGATCAAAGATTAATGACCATTAAATTTAAATTAAGTCAGACAAAATTATCCACCAGTGCCATAATAGAACAGAGGAAAAAGAATAGAAAACGCCTGAGATATGATGTATTCCTTCCTGTTGAGTATAATGTTTATTAGGAAAGACGAGATAGACTAGGATTTGTTCTGGCTTGTCTTGTACTCCAAATAGATGATTGTATTCCTATATATATGCCCACGAGGCTCAAGCAATACAACGAACAATTCCATCAATCCTCTCTCTCCCTTCTAACACTTCCGGATACATATGGAGCAGTTACGATCTACAACGGGCCTCGCCTGATCGCTAGAAGCCTTTGGGATAAAAACATCTCACAGTTGCATGGCAATCTGCCGATCTCACGGTGCCGCCGGTAGCGATACAACGTCTTGCCGGCAGTGATGTACAGTTGCATGGCGATCTGCCGATCTTACCGCGCGGCCAGTAGCAATGCAGCAACTCGCCGGCAGCGACGTAACGTCTCATCGATCCATGATTAGTCTGCATGCAAGTAAGCTGCGTTCGTTCCATACTTTCAATGGTACTGGCTAGCTAAACTTAGTACATAGCTAGGACCTACTAGCTAGCTAAACTTAGTACGTAGCTTGGACCTAGGACGTTGTTCCTTTGCCAACGGCGCCGGCGCTCACGCGCCTTGATCCT
Source organism: Triticum dicoccoides (assembly GCF_002162155.2). Taxonomy (NCBI): domain Eukaryota; kingdom Viridiplantae; phylum Streptophyta; class Magnoliopsida; order Poales; family Poaceae; genus Triticum; species Triticum dicoccoides. The sequence goes on from NC_041391.1 coordinate 246,309,141, forward strand.
TGTCAAGTGAAAAGGAACATGATGCGCATGTATCAGCATCAATCAGTACCAAGCAGTTTAAATATTCTCAATTTTGTGCCCAATCAACTGCCGTCATCAACTCAACATCTACTGTACATATTAATATTTTTTTTAATAATTTAGCTCCTCAATACAGTGTAAAAATATCTTCAACTTGAATTTTTTTTAATATGTACATTCAGACTTATTATTAATTTAGTTTATAATGCACTGCTGAACTATTTTATTCATCCCCTGTGCGGTATCCCAGTTCATTTTTTTAATGTATTCCCGTATCCATATCACTGTATCGTCTACCTTAAGTTGAAGGCATTCGAATCATGGAACAAGATCGCAGCCGCTACTGTAGCCGTTGCCCAAATCGAGCTCATCAATAGTAATTCACGGCAGATCGCTTCTATCGGTCGATGCAATCTGGATGAGCACACACGGCATGAGGCAAGATGTAAGACTTATGCACCTACCCAGCCATGAGCTAGAAACTTGTATATATACAAGATGGAAGCCTTCATGCATGGACATAATCCGAAACTAGAAACGGGTGTTTATACATCTTTGTTTGATTGTTCCTATTTTTTGTGGGAGCACATCATGCATGTATTGTTGATTTATATCTTTTATTCATCTTTTTTTATTTATGTGTTGATTGTCATAGGATACCTAATAAGAGAAGACGTTTCTATTGATCAAGGGACATTATACTAAATTTTCAGATATATAGAGGCTTTATTACTTGTTACGTGAACAAGATAGAGAATTACTATTCATTTCCAATCAGCGATGGCCCGCCAAGACTGACCATGTGTATCTACGTTCGTGTTCTAGCTTGCCATGGCGCCCAGAAAATTTCTGGCTGGTCCATACTATCAGGCGTGGAGATCTCCTCAACTGGTAGTACATCTCTAGATTTTCTCTATGATAGAGCAGACAAATTCAAGCGTTGTTGGATAGTAAAGCTATAACAAAGTAATCCTTCCTTTGATGTGGACTTTTGTTTGTTGATCTTGTTGCAGGTCAAGGGGATTACAGTTGGATGATGCTTCCTGGGTACAAGGAGGGTTCATATGCCTCTTGGTTAGTGTCAAGTTATCAAAGCTATGTCAAACAAGGTTTTGACAATGCCCCAACTCATCTTGAAGTTGAAGTTTTCCATGCGCTTCTTAATTCCGTCGTGTGGGCTACATTGCTGGAAATGTATTAAATTTTGAACAATACATCGCTACTTGATGAATCAATATGAAATTAAGAACAAAAGGAATTTCTCTGTTGATCGACACATGTATGTGCTAGAACTAAGCTGGCCGTGCATTGCAGTTTTTAGTGAAACAATATCAAACTCGAGTAAGCAATAAGCATATATCTATCGATGGATGATGTGATATGACCAACTTCTCACATGCACAGAGGACTGATGATATACAAGTTATCTTGCTGATCACTACCTTTACCATCATCCCCGTAGAATAATTACAAGACATAACCAATGTACCAGCCGGCTTCTAGCAGGGACAATGCACATGTTGGGAACGACTTGCTTTCTATTTTAATTCGGTAAGGATATTATGTTCTTTTTCACTACAAACTCATGCCAATAAAAGATCTGGAAGTATGTTATGTTAGCTTTGCCTCACTATAGCAACAATGACAGGAACTGAGCTGGATTGAACAAAAATGACAATGAGCAAGTGTAACCATATTTGGTAAATAATTTCTATCTTGGTTCCAAAATGTAAGATGTATTAGTTATGACTATGTTTGATCAAGTTTATAGAAAAATATGTCAACATCTACAATAAGAAATAAATAAAATATGAAATAACTTCATGAGAAAGCTAAAGACACCGACTTGATGTTGTACATACAATATATTTTTCGCCCAAATTAACATCATGTGCGCCCAAAATGTTTGAGCTTAATTTGAGCATTTAAGAAATGATACCTGCTAGAAATTCAGGTTCTTATCCGCCTTTTGTAACAATTATGCATTAGTAGAAAAATGGTCAAACGTGAAGCCCAATAGTGCCGGTTTGAATTTCAGCCGACACTAATGTGGCCAATAGCACCGGTTCGTGGCGGCGATAAATAGCACCGGTTCGTGGCGAACCTTTAGTACCGGTTCATGCCACGAACCGGTACTAAAGGTGATGTGTCAGCCTGCGGTCAGGCTATGGCCCCACCGTCACCATTTAGTGCCGGTTCGTACCACGAACCGGTACTAATGAGGTTACGGCAAGCTGTTTTTAGTCCCACCTCGCTCCCCTAACAATCCTTTTACCACCTTAAATATGTTATTTCTCAAACTATCACAAGCACTTGGTCTTCATTGAACTCTATGTGTAAAATTTGTGGCCGCAACATGAGTCTTCATTGGTTTATAAATCGTTGATGACTTATATTGACAATTCAAATTGTACACACAAAGATCATTGATGATCAAAGTATTTTTGATGTTATAAGATCATATTGACAGTTTAGACTATAAAGAAATATAAGATCATGATGTAAATGCTCTTATATGTTTTGCGTTCAGTATGCACCATTCAAAGCGACGCCATCAAATTTCAACCATTTCTGCCTTCATTTGCTATTTTTCATGCACTCAATGATTTGTTTTGAGAACTAAATGACCTGGAAATTGAAAAGCACTACAAATGAACTCTGAAAAAGTTGAAACTTGGCATGGTATCATCATTTCACCCACATAGATTGTTCAAAAAAGTAGAGAGGGTTACGGCAAAAACTGGATGCACTTTGTTTACAAACTGGACAATCTCTTTCGAAGTATTCAGGTTTCTGACGAAATTAAACTCATCTGTTACAAAGACATTTCATTTTTTTAAACTTATTACAACTCCAGACTTTTTGTGCATTCAGTATGCATCATTCAAAGCGACGCCATCAACTTTCAACCATTTCTGCCTTCATTTGATATTTTTCATGCATTTAATGATTTGTTTTAAGCTAAATGACCTGGAAATTGAAAAGCACTACAAATGAACTCTGAAAAAGTTGAAACTTGGCATGGTATCATCATTTCACCCACATAGATTGTTCAAAAAAGTAGAGAGGGTTACGGCAAAAATTGGATGCACTTCGTTTACAAACTGGACAATCTCTTTCGAAGTATTCAGGTTTCTGACGAAATTAAACTCATCTGTTACAAAGACATTTCATTTTTTTAAACTTATTACAACTCCAGACTTTTTGTGCATTCAGTATGCATCATTCAAAGCGACGCCATCAACTTTTAACCATTTCTGCCTTCATTTGATATTTTTCATGCGTTTAATGATTTGTTTTGAGCTAAATGACACTAATTAAATTTTGTGCAGGCAGCGCACCACCTTTAGTACAGGTTGGTGGCTCCAACCGGTACTAAAGGGTAAGCTGTTTTTTAGTCCCACCTCGCCAAGAGGGAGGGAGTAGGAGCGGTTTATAAGCCCTGGGTGCAGAGACGATGAAAAAGAGGCTCAATGCTCACGTTGCTTAGCTTCAAGCCTTTAGGAATATTGTAGATTGCACGGAGCTACGCGCAGTGCAGTTTACACTATTCCAAAAGGCTTGAAGCAAATTAACGAGCATTGCACCTCTTTTTTATTTTTAATAACTTATTACAACTCCGGACTTCTTCTGTTATGGCAAAATGAAGGAGGAGAAGAAGAAGAGGAAGAAGAAGAAGAGGAAGAGGAAGAAGAAGAAGAAGAAGAAAAAAATAAAGCAAAAAAGAAATAACTATATAAAAAAATTACTCAAAAATAAATAGAAAAAAATAAATAATGCAGAAAAGAAAAAAAACTAATATAAAGCAAAAATATTCACAAAGGAACTAAATACGGCAAAAAAACTACTCAGAAATAAATAGAAGAAAAATATAAAGCAGAAAAGAAATAACTATATAAAAAATTACTCAAAAATAAATAGAAGAAAATAAATAATGCAGAAAAGAAAAAAAATTTAAAAAAAATGTTGGGGCGCTGCCCGGTGGGCCTACAAGACCTAGGGTGTGCAAATGCAGGTCTAGGAGGCTCACCGGGCAGCGCGCCATAGTTAGGCCCAGAAGCCTGCTATACAGAGGAGTTCGAAAGGGCAGCCGCGGCTGGGTTTATAAACCAGTGCGGCTGCCCTTCGCTCGGCGAGGTGGGACTAAACATACGCACCGCGGGTGGCAGCGCACGGCCTTTAGTACCGGTTGGTGGCTCCAACCGGTACTAATGCGTTGCCCTTTAGTACCGGTTGGAGCCACCAACCGGTACTAAAGGGCCTCGTTTACCGCCGCTTGGGCTGGCCAAAATTGGCCTTTAGTATCGGTTGGTGGCTCCAACCGGTACTAAAGGCTCCCCTTATATATATGGCACTTACGAAAAATCAGTTATCGTCGCCACTTCGTTCCACTTTTCTCGCGCGAGAGAGAGTCTCGCTCGATCTCGCCGACGCCGCCGCGCCGCCGTGCCGTCGCCCTCGCCGTCCCCGCCGCCCGTCATCGTCGTCGCCGCGCGCCCCCGCCGCCCGTCGTCGTCGCCGCCCCCGCCGCCCGTCGTCGTCGCCGCGCGCCCCCGGCCCGCCGCCCGTCTCGTCGCCATATCGCCGCCGCCGGCGATCTCGTCGCCGTCCCCGGCCGCCG
>NC_041391.1:246313792-246314355 GCF_002162155.2 Triticum dicoccoides
CGCCCTATATACGTACACACGCATACACACATACACACACACACACACACACACTACACACACACAGACACACACACACACGCATACACACACACTACACACACACGCATACACACACATATACACAGACACGTACACACAAACACACACACATATACACACACGTATATACACACACACACACACACATATTTTTTTTTACTTATTTTCTGTTTTCTATATATAATGTTTAGATGAATTAGAACTATCTAGTTTATTTTTAGAATGTTAATTAAAAATGTTATCATCGATGAATTAATATAACAACTTGTTTATTTTTAGTAAATATAATGCTTAGTTGAACTAGTTGAATTAATATATAGATCAACTAGTTTATTTTTAGAAGATGCTTAATTAGTTGAACTTGTTGAATTAATATATAGAACTAGTTTATTTTTAGAAGATGCTTAATTAGTTGAAATTGTTGAATTAATATATAGAACTAGTTTATTTTTAGTAAATTCTTAATTAGTTGAACTAGTTGAATTAATATAACTAGTTTATTTTTAGTAAATGCTTAGTTG
>NC_041391.1:246314679-246382756 GCF_002162155.2 Triticum dicoccoides
TTCTGTTAATAGATTTTTTTGGTGATATTATTATTGAATATGCATGTTTGATGATATTATTGTTAATAGATTTTTTTTGGTGATATTTAGATTGTGTAATTAATTTTGTTCGTAGAATTTTAATGATTTTTTTGTTCATAGTATTTAGAAAAAGCAAAAAAAGAAGAAGTAGTTTATATATAGTTGAACTAGCTAGTTGATTTAATAAACTAATTTATTTTACTATATATAGAAGTAGTTTGTTTTTAGTAAGTACTACTTATTTATTTATAGTAAGTGCTTAGTAGTTGAACTAGATAGTTGACTTAATTAATAAAACTAAATTATGAATGTAGGACGGAAATGTCGTACTCATCGGACGACGAAAACCCGCCCGAGGGTGTGCGACTGGTGCCACGACGACCGATGTATCTGCGACGGGTTGATTGAGCTGGACGAAGATCGGCGCTTCAGCATTAAGCTCGAGGAGACCTGCGATGTTCATACGGTACGCAACGACGACAATAGTTTTTTTGTAATTAAGCACGACTTCAACTATTTTAACGTGTATTTTTCATGTTTTCCAATTCGACTAGCTTATCCCATGTTTTGCAAGACGCTACGTCTTGGAGAGGATGGGTTTTGAAGACCATGAAAATTTCGAAACCAAAAAAATTATCCTAAGTACCGAACATGGTGTGGATTTTCAAGTAAAGTTGTACAATGCTCAGAGTGTAACCCATTTTAGTTGCAAAAATTGGGATGCATTTTGCAAGATGTATGGTCTTGATGAGGGTATGCTTGTCACCATGGATCTTGGTGATCCTACAATCGAGCAAGAGACACCTTCGATTTGGGTCCTTGTGGATACACCTTCAGTTCTTCCCTCATGTGAGCTAAACATAGTTATTAAGTAATTTATATTGTTTATTTCAAAATATAATGTTGACAACTTATCTCCATTGACAGCTTATTTTCATTCTTCAAAGAATGTGCGGAAGATGGTAGACAGAACGTACTACACTGAAGGCTCCGAATTAACTTATCAGGAGAAAAATCATCTGGTCGGATTTTGTACTGATCTTGAGAATTACAATATCTACAATCAAACTCCTCAACATTATGGTCAATACGTGCCACTAGTGCACGTGTTGAACTACGGTAACTACCATGGAGATACCCTGGTAAGATTATTTTTTTACTATTATAACATCCGTGCATCTTTTTGCACACTTCTAAAACACTTCTAAAACTAGTACATCATTGCTAACTACAAAGTTATTATTATGTTTTTCAACAGATAATCCCGAATGATTGTGTGCCTCATCTGATGTATACGCGTGGTAGCCTTCATGTTTTGAACATACGACCAGGTCGTCCTACGAATCTCAACTGTCCATACCGGGTTTCTAAAAGAAGTGGAGACATAACAATCAAAGAATGGAAAAAATGTATGGACAGTCGTAAGGAGCTTCTTGGAAGCAATAAGCAGCGAAAGGCAAGAATTGGAGACAAGATGATCGCCATTCTTAATAATGGAGAGCCAGGGTCTATATTGTTTTATGCTATTTTACCTTAAGGGTGTTTAGGTCCTACCTGATACTGATGATCATGTGCTAAGAACAATTATGTAGGGTTGGGTTCGATGACTATATATGAGGATGATGATCGTATGACTTATTATTAATAACGAGTAGAAGTTGTATGATGATGCATGATTAGTAGGACTTGTTATTATATATATATATATATGATGATGTAATGATGCAAAGCATGCATATGAGCATGTTATATCTGCGGGTGCAATGAACATAGCAGCAGCGTTGATAAACAAAGCATGCATGATGTATGATGCATAACGTGTACAATGTGTAGTATCGTAAAATACCAGCAAACGAAAAAGAATTAAAATGGAAACACAAAATTAAATGAAAGAGAAATCATAAAACTAAAAACCTACCAAACCTTATAGTACCGGTTGGTGTTACCAACCGGTACTAAAGAGCTCCAGGCCCCCGGAGCTGGCTCGTGCCACGTGGTTGCCCTTTAGCACCGGTTCGTGCTGAACCGGTACAAAAGGGGGGGGGGCCCTTTAGTGACCACAATTTAGTGCCGGTTATGTAACCGGCACTAAAGGGCCTTACGAACCGGTGCTATTGCCCGGTTCTGCACTAGTGATGCATCCACACAGGTGATGAAAACTACAATTTCTGAAAACATAACTTTTTCTTATTTTCAGTATTGTATCTTTGTTGCCCACTAGAAAAAAATTGCTATCATCTGATAGTGATAGTATGGCGAAGATCATTGTGGAAGATATTTATTTCACTGTTGAGATTGAGGAATTCATAATGTAATATACATATGAATACATATCTTAGCGTGTGAACGATCTAAGAAGGCTTCTGACAAATATCATGTACCATATGAGGTAATTGGCTACTGACGTAGATAAACTGTGGGTGAAGATCATGTTAATAACTTAAATATGATTTACCCATTTATCCTTTATCCCATGGAACAACATATATTTTTAATTTGCAGCAAGTCTACCATTATGTCTATAGAAATAATGAAATTATGATGTACTATAGAAGTGTCTCTGTTATTTATTCCTATGTTATCCTCCACATGCACACCAAAAAGTTGTATGTTGTCTTTATATCCTCCTAGAAAAATGTGCGTGTATGAAACATCTTTTTAAGGCATGCTGTAATGATATACTCTTTTCTTGTTTTTGGGAGTGGTTTGTGAATATGGTTTGAGGTATCAATGGAAGAAGGATAAGCACATCTCTATGTATGAAAAATACTAATTAGTAAATACATGTATTTTCAGAGCTTATTGTGCTTTCCATGCAAATTATGTTCCATATAATATATCTCAGTTCTTACAATTAGGAACCGCAAATCACCTACAATTAGAGTTCAAAAAGAAGCACATGCACCATGTTTAAAGGCAAACACACCTATATATGTTTCTACATGTTAATTACGTGAAAACACTCCTCTTTAGACTCATAGTATTACAAGTAGATAAATTGACGGAAAATAATATAGGTTAATATAAAATGCTACATTAAGATAAGGTTCAAAACAAAGCTGGGATGCCAATGTCGAGATTGGGATGAACTTTTCGGCTACCTAGCTTTCGGAAAGTGACTGACACGTACGATTTAGGGCTTGGGGAAAATAATAGCCCCAAGAACCCCACACTCTCTTAGGACCGGTGTTGGATCATCACTTCCACATGGATGCTGACGGTCAATGAAACATGATAGAAATGCAATAAAAATGATACAAAACATAATTTGCTCAAGGAGATACGTAAAAAAAACTATGACATGAATAATAAGCTGGTAAATGATAAATGGATAACATATATTTATATGTGAAAAACAAACATAAGTAAGAAAAACTATGTTCACAAAATCCTTATATTTGTAAATGTCATCACATACTCCCAATTTTTTCTGAAGACAAATGAAAAATCAAATAATATGTTTCCATTATCAAACTTTAAAATGTTCTAGCCCGCGCATCGAGTGGGCCACTTTGCTAGTTGATCCAACGGCATAATAATACCAAGCCTCATTATCAATGGCATATTTTCTAATCTTCTTAATCTTGAAGCGCATTGCATCCATCTTCAAGCGCATTGCATTCATCTTCATCTTGTGATCATCGACGACATCGGCAACATACAACTCCAGTTTCATCTTCTCTTCTTCAATTCTTTTAGTTTTTTCTTTCAAATACTCATTTTCTTTTTCAACTAAATTTAAATTCTCGACAAGAGGGTAGGTTGCAAATTCCGGTTCACATACATCCTAGATTAAAATATCTCTATGTCAACTTGATGGCCATAATTGTCATAAATGCGAAATGCAAAAAATAGTTATAAAAGAGAATTTACCACATCCAAATCATAAAGCGGGCGAGGGCCGAGGGGACGGATATCAAGACCATGGCACTATGTATAACAAACAATCATACAAAGTAAGAAAATTATACAAGTAACTATATAAATCATACAATCATACAAGTAACTATATAAATCAAGTACAACATAAAACAAATTGAATACCTAATAATAATCTGGATTGCCGGGTTCAATAAATGCTTTAGGATCAATAAATCCATTATCATCACTATCAGTAATGATGTGCTCACCATCATCATTAATAAATGCATCATCATGTGGAAGGCCACCTCTAAGCATTGACAGGTCATCCGTAGTAGTAACCTCTTCTAGTTTTGGCTCTTCTTGTTCTGGCTGAGGGGTGAAGTTGGGTTCACTGTCGCTGTCTACTTCAATGTTCTGGGGTGAAGTAGAGCGGTTCTTGAAATGGTTTTTGGAAAGACGTGTTTCTTGGAAGAATTCTCCTTCATATGTGTCTGGGTTAATGTGAGGTTCATAATCCTCTTCATTGGGGGGAGGTGGTCTAACACGTGGCGGCACTTCATAAATGACATCCCAACCATTGAGATTTGGATCACTTTGACAGGCACATGGTAGATAGAAAACTTGGGTTGCCTGTTGAGCCATAATATAGACATCGGGAACATCCAAATGGGTGCTTTGCTTGATTTCCACTAGCCCTATATGTTCATGAGTCCCTGTAGTCTCATTGGGCTGGAACCAATAACATTTGAAGACTACGACGTTTGGTGGGTTTGCACCATAGAATTGAAGTTCATAGATTGCTTCAACTCTTCCATAATTCTCGGTATCTCCTTCGCCGATAGCAGAGACACAACAATTTGTGGATTTTCGGTCGGCCATAGATAGCTCTTTGCCATAGGTACGAAAGCGACACCCGTGCTGTCGTATTTGTCAAACGAACGGACCTTAAAGTCAAAACCATTAGCGACTTGTCTCAATTCGGCATCCATAAACTCTGAATTAGCTTACAAGTTTAATACAAAAGGGATTATTGCATTAGCCACAAATTAGACGAAGAAATGAAATGGTATAATGGAAATTACCGTTTGTTTGAACCAAGAGATGAAATCAGGATAGCCACCTCCATACTTTGCCAAAAGCTCATACTCTTCGACAGAATCATTTTGAATCACCGCTCCATAAGAGAATTTGGCAACGTATTGACTGTATCAAATTTATCCGGGAATAAGAGTAGTTCAAAGGATTTAGAAGTAGCGAAACAATGTATAGAGAATTTACTCGATGTACGGCCACACTTCTGTTAGGTTGTTGAAGATATACAACGAAATGGTCCGCCATTCTTCCACATCCAACGTTAAGGAATTAGAAGCACTGGCTGGTGCAAGATCCCCTTTGAACAGGCTAAGGTTGGATCCACCCTTTTTAGGGTCGCCAGCATTGTACCGAGGCTTCAGATTATGCAAATGACGATTTTTGGCTTCGTAGTGTGCTGTCATGAAGTTTGTCGCCTCCTTAGTAATGAATGCCTCGGCCATCGATGCTTCAAGTCTACGTTTATTTTTACATTTTGCTCGAAGCGTCTTCTGCATCCTCTCAGCTGCGTAGCACCAATGATTTTGCACGCCCACCCAATCTTGCCTCGGTTGGGAGATGCAAAATGAAGTGTTGCATTGGATTAAAGAAGCCCGGCGGAAATATCTTCTCTAACTTGCAGATCAACTCCGGCGCCAACTCTTCCATTTCTTCTACCAAGTTAGGTGATAGTTCTTTCACACAAAGAACACAGAAGAAATAGCTCAACTCTACCAGTACTAGACATTCATCCTCAGGGATGAAGCCACACAACATCACCGGCATTACCCGCTCAATACATATGTGCCAATCATGACTCTTGAGACAAAATATCTTCAATTTTTCAAGACTCGGACCCCTCTATAGATTCGATGCATACCCATCAGGAAACATCAACTGCTTTTGCACCCACAAGATAATTTCCCTCATAGCTGGCCTTCCAAAATTGAACCATGCCTTTGGTTTTGAAGACTCCAACATTTCATTGAAGGCCTTTGCAGATTCCTCCATCTCATCATTCGAGTCCCGAGAAACATCAAAGTCTTGCACCATGTCTTGCATCCCGGTACCATGATCGTCGGTGCGACGGCGAAGCACCTCAGCTCTAGCACATTGGGCAGACTCGCCATGAAATGTCCACACCGTAAAATTTGGCGTAAAACCCCTCTTCTGTAGGTGTTTGCCCATTTCATCGTATGTCCTCTTTTGCCAATTGTTGCACCCTGCACAGGGGCACCAGGTTGTCCTCTGGCCATTTGCAAATGCGGCTCTCAGAAACCCCTTAGTTTTGTTAACCATTCAATGGTCATGTCTTTCTGACTAGTGTGACCGGTGTACATCCACGCACGATCACTCATCTTGCCTAGCTACTAGTGTAACGCCCCAGATGCAACTTTCCATATTCGTAACTCCAACTCTTGCCTTTTCCGGAGATGCGATATGATATTTCCTTCGTGGTTGAGCTTTTGTCTTTTGTTTTGCATTTTATTCTTGCCATGCTTAGCTTCATAATCATGCCTTCTTACTGTTGGTTGCCTTGCCATGCCATGTATTGCTCTGTAGTGAGTGGTTCGAGCTCACGAACATGCCTACTTATTGTTGTTACTGCCATGTATGAATCTGTAATATAACTTGCCATGTTCACATGGGTGCCATCATATTTTCTATGCCTTTTTGGCTCATGGTCAGTAAGAGTCTTTCGATATATGCTATTAGTAGATTCATGCCATGCCTTTGTTTGCCATGATAAGTTCCTGTAACATGTTGTTTGATAGCTCTAAACACTGCAACCTGATGTTATTTCTACTAAAGTCTGAAACTGTTATTATTTGCAATATCTCCATGTCTTTTTGAGCATGTTCTAGCCTTTTCTGGAGATAGCTCACTGTTCATGTTTTGTTATGCTTTACGTGTACTTCATGCCCATGCCTTTTGTTATTATGTTGGGGTGCTGTAGCATGTTGTTTTGATGCTTGTAAGGTGCCTAGTTGCTGTTTTGGACAGATTGTTGCTATGACTTGTATAGTGTGTGTGTGTTGCACCGTTGCTCCGTTTTGAATGTGCTCTATATGAAACTTGCTTGATTTTGCATGTAGTTTCATATTACCATGTTGCATCCTTGTTTTGGTGTGTTTGCTTGATGTTTGGGTGCATTTTGCATCAATGCCATGCTTAACTTGTTTTGCTCATATCTTCTAGGCCGTAGCTCCGAATCTAATGAACTTTATATGTAACTTGACTAGAATTTCGTGTAGATCATCTTGGTGATCTTTAACTTGCTGTTTAACAACTTGAACATAATGTTTATTCAGTTCTGGACCAATTTCGAAATATGCATATGAGGACTTACCGGAATTGTTATATGTTGTTCCCGGCCTCAATTAAACTTGCCTTGATGTGTTGTTCTTGTTTGCATCGTCTCTTGCCATGAGTAGCTTCATGTAGCTTGGTCATACATCATGCTTGTTGTGCATCATGCCTTGGTCATGTGTGGTGTGTTTACCTATGTTGTGTGCTTCTTCTTGTTAGTTCCTGTTTCGTTGCGTTCGTGAGGATTCGTTCGTCTACGTTTGGTTCGGCTTCATCCGTTCATCTTCTTCATGGACTCGTTCTTCTTCCTTGCGGGATTTCAGGCAAGATGACCGCTACCTTGGATCTCACTACTATCATTGCTATGCTAGTTGCCTCGTTCTTTTGCTATGCTGCGCTACCTATTACCTGTTTGTCAAGCCATCCCAAATTGCCATGAACCTCTAACCTTTGACACCATTCCAATGCAAACCGTTGTTTGGCTATGTTACCGCTTTGCTCAGCCCCTCTTATAGTGTTGCTAGTTGCAGGTGAAGTTGAAGATTTCTCCATGGTGGACAGGATTTTGGTTGGGATATCACAATATCTCTTATATTATTAATGCATCTATATATTTGGTAAAGGGTGGAAGGCTCGGCCTTATGCCTGGTGTTTTGTTCCACTCTTGCCGCCCTAGTTTCCGTCATACCGGTGTTATGTTCCCGGATTTTGCGTTCCTTACGCGGTCGGGTGATTTATGGGACCCCCCTGACAGTTCGCTTTGAATAAAACTTGTCCAGCAAGGCCCAACCTTGGTTTTACCATTTGCCTCACCACCACCTATACCCTTCCCTTGGGTCGGCCAACCCAAGGGTCATCTTTATTTTAGCTCCCCCGGGCCAGTGCTTGTCTAAGTGTTGGTCCAAACCGAGGCGCCTGCGGGGCCACCTCGTGGCAACTCGAGGGCTGGTTTTACTCGTAGCCTGTCTCATCCGGTGTTGCCCTGAGAACGAGATATGTGCAGCTCCTATCGAGATTGTCGGCGCATCGGGCGGTCTTGCTGGTCTTGTTTTACCATTGTCGAAATGTCTTGATGTACCGGGATACCGAGTCTGATCGGAGTGTCTTGGGTGAAGGTCTATTCCTTCGATGATCGCGAGAGCTTGTCATGGGCTAAGTTGGGACACCCCTGCAGGGTATAAACTTTCGCGAGCCGTGCCCGCGGTTATGTGGCAGATGGGAATTTGTTAATGTCCGGTTGTAGACAACTTGACACTTGATCCGAATTAAAATGCATCAACCGCGTGTGTAGCCGTGATGGTCTCTTCTCGGCGGAGTCCGGGAAGTGAACACGGTTTCTGTGTTATGTTTGACGTAAGTAGGAGTTCAGGATCACCTCTTAATCATTGCTAGTTCACGATTGTTCCTTTGTTCCTCTTCTCGCTCTCATTTGCGTATGTTAGCCACCATATCATGCTTAGTCGCTGCTGCAACCTCACCACTTTGCCCCTTCCTTTCCCATTAAGCTTTGCTAGTCTTGATACCCATGGTAATGGGATTGCTGAGTCCTCGTGACTCACCAGATACTTCCAACACCAGATTGCAGGTGCCTATGTTACCGAGCAGGTGACGCAACCAAGCTCAAGGAGGAGCTCGATGAAGATCTTGCCCTTCGTGTTGTTTCGTTCTAGTTGATCAGTAGTGGAGCCCAGTTGGGGTCGATCGGGAACCTTTTGTCTCATTTGGGGTTCTTCTTTTATTTTGGTTCCGTAGTCGGATCTTGATTGTATCTGGATGATGTAATGCTTTATTCATGTAATTGTGTGAAGTGGCGATTGTAAGCCAACTATGTATCTCTTTCCCTTATGTATTACATGGGTTGTGTGAAGATTACCTCACTTGCGACATTGCTTTCAATGCGGTTATGCCTCTAAGTCGTGCTTCGACACGTGGGAGATATAGCCGCATCGAGGGCGTTACAAGTTGGTAATCAGAGCCTTCCCCGACCTTAGGAGCCCCACTGCTTTATTGTTTTTAGCGGCCGAGTTGTGTCTAGAAAAATGTTTTGAGTCATTTAGGATTATATATATTGGAGAGTTAGGAATTCTTTTTACTCCGCAGTCCCTTCGTCGCTCTGGTGAGGTCTCCTGACGTAGAGTTTTGACTCTTCTCTTCTCAAATTTCACTAAATTTTTTTAGGATCACGCGGGTATCTTAGAATCGTTCCGATGGTTTTATGATGACAACATTGTCTTGGTGCCTCCCGTCAGCAGGGTTTTTTTTAATGGAGGTGTCCCGGGGAGTTGAGCTCTGAGGTGTTGTCGTCATAATTTTATCGTTGCAGTTCTGGAATACCTGAGTTTAGTACGCCGACATCGAAAATCTCTTTTATGCAGTTGTTGGTGAGATAACCCCGCTAACCCAGTACTGAGGTGAGTACGGGAGTATTGCCATGACTCGTATAACGGATGCTTTTCGAAGGTTGAGGTAGACGATTTCCGAAGGTTTCTTGGTTATGTGTTGACGGATGGATACAGCTTGGATGTAGGTATTGTTAGTTTGGGTGAGATATATTGCTTCCCCTGTATCCCCAACACCAGATTGCATAACCAGAAAGTTTCGGGAGTTTTATAGGTGGGAATTCAAGTAGCTCCTAGAATATCTTTCCGACAGATGCGTGATATGGGATTGGGTAAATCTCTATCATATGTTTGTTCCGGCTTATTCTGCAAGCCAACTCCTTTGTTTTGTTTTAATTGTGGTATTCGAGTTGCTTCGAAGTCAAATGTTGAATCCATACCTTTTCCTAAACGGTGTTCTCATATTTCTATGTGAATACTAATCCTTTTTGATCATTGAGGTTGTCATGTTAATTCTTTTCCAATCGGTGCGCTTCTCTTTGAGATGATCCCATCATTCTCCCCATCCGCAAGATCAATTCTAAGTTTTCTCAACGGTGTTTGTTTCATCCGTCTCCAAGTTACCGTTGTTTTTTCCCGCCCACCCACCGTTTTTCCTCAAGGACTAAGATTTCTTTACCATGTATCCTTTTATTTGTGGGAAGTCTCGTCATTCTTTTCAATCAATGTTCTTACCCGGTGGTTCTCAAGAAGATGTTCTTCTAGTTCGTCATTCCTCATTCCTTTCTCTTCTCCGGTGGATTCAAGTCAAGTTTTGTTGATCATATACCTTTTTCCTCATTTCAATGTCTCCTCATGCCGGTGCACCTCATTATCATTCTACTTCTCGCTATTTGTTATTCCAGAGTGCTCAAGATATCTCGAAGATTCGTGTTTCCACTCTGCATTCGTTCAAGCTATTTCGAGGTTCTTATCTCATTCAAGTCATTTAATTCAGCCGGTGCAACATCTCTTTTAAATCATTTCAACGGTGTTCTTTTGAGTGGGCCTAACCCACAAGTCTTTTCCCAGGATCTTACCTGACTCTTCTAATTATTCCGGAGCTATCCCAAATTCTTCTCCAAGTTTGACGTAAGAATGAGTTATCATCAGTCAAATGCTTTTCTCCAAGATCTTTCAATTTTTTTTTCATAGTTGGCTCAACCTCTTCGCTTTTGATTCTTCCGGTGTGCCTCAATAATTCTTGGTGGTGTTTCTCGTTGTCATTCTCATCATTTGAAGACCGAAGAAGGATTTCTCCTAAATCTTGTCCGTTCTCTTGAAGATTCTTGGTTCTAGCTTTATGCCATCCTCATAATTGTTTTGATTGTCACAATTCTTTTCTTACCATCCGGATCATTTCATGAGTTGTTTCCATTTCTTTCCTTCGAAGGCCATCATGTCATAATTCTTCATCCTCAGCGTGTAGCTATCGTTCTCCAAATCTTACCGGTGATTCGTTCAAATATCCTCTAATCAGTACGTGATCTCTTCATTCTCTTGTATCTAAATCCCTTCAAGTATCTTCATTCGTTTTACAATTCTTCCCGGTGAATTGTGCCTTTGCTACGTTCATTTTCAATTCTTACGGTGGTTCGTTCAAGATTTCACCTCTTTCATTATCATTTAATTCATTCGTTCTTTCCAATCCTACCGGTGGTTCGTTGAAGACCTTCCCAAGCTTGCGCCTTATCTATCTTAATCCTTTCTACGAGAATAAGTGGCATGCCAAATCCATTGTGGGTCATCAATTTAATTGGTGAAGGATAAGCATAACATAATTCTTATTCTTGTTCATCCAAGTAAATTCAATTCCTTATTCCGGAGGTTCATCAAAAATTCTTGGTTTCAATTGCTCATCCTTCTTTTTCGGAGTTCCAAGTTCTTTTGGTTATATAATCGCGAAGCTCCATCTAAATCATTGCAAGGATTCACCTTGTGTTTTCAACTTCTCTTTCTTTTCATCATCCTTTTATTACCGGAGTTCTTCATGGAGGCTCTACATGGTGGTTCATCAAGGATTCTTTTCATTCCTAAATTGTTCTTCAAGTTTTCTCTCGAAGTTATGACCCGCCAAGCTATACTCAAAATTAAACAGGGTGCCCAACACTTGTTTTGTTTTGAGAAGCTCAAGTATTCTCCGTCTTGCATTCCAAAGTGCAATTTCTTCTATCTTATCTTTTGAGATGGTGTTATGTCACTCTTGACAATTTCCTTCATGTTTCATGATTCATATGTTGTCAAGAAGGAGGTATTTTAAATCCATCAGTCTCTTCATTGGAGTTACCTTGGGTTATATTTCACCTAAAGCTTTCCCTAAGGATTGTTGCTATTTATGGTGCTTATAAATGACCTAAGTTCTTCATTTGTCCTCCCGGTGAAATAAGTTTCTCATCTCCTTGTTGATATCAATCCAATCATTTGTTTCCGTTGGTGGCAGAAGCTCACCTCATAATTTTGAGATGTTTTCATAAGCCCGCCACAAGCTTATTCTTTTCGTTGTTGGTTTTCCAACAACTCCGTTGGATTCTTCTTTGCAAGGATGCTTTCCAAGTTCACCTGTGGCAAAAGTTGTCATTTTCTTCTCCGTCCCTTTATTCGAATGATCTACTTCTATTCTTTCTTACGGAGGCATTGTGATGTTGCTCTTTTCACTCATCACCTCGTTTTGTGAGGATCGTGTTCTTTTCTTTCTTATCCATTTAACCGGAGTGTTGTTTCATCTCTTCAATATCTTTTTATCTCATCAAGTTTTCTTCTCTTTTCTACCGGAGTGCTGTCCAAATTCTGCCATTCTTGTTCCTTGGCTATCTCATTATACTGATGTGGTCATATTCTTTTCGTTCGTGAAGCTCTTATTTTCCATGTCTTTCAAACTTCAAATTCTCGTAATACTCCTTGTTCATTGTTTCTACCGGTTTGCTTGCAATCTCGTTCATCTCTGTTGTATTGTTTCTTTTAAATTGCTCAACCTCTCAAGGTTCGTGGTTTCACTCGTTTTTCGAAGAAACAACTTAGTTTTACCTCTTCTCTTCCTCTTCTGTTTTCCCTCCGGTGCCATCCTAGATCTCGGGACGAGATCCTCTCGTAGTGGTGGAGTGTTGTAACGCCTCGGATGCAACTTTCCATATTCGTAACTCCAACTCTTGCCTTTTCCGGAGATGCGATATGATATTTCCTTCCTGGTTGAGCTTTTGTCTTTTGTTTTGCATTTTATTCTTGCCATGCTTAGCTTCATAATCATGCCTTCTTACTGTTGGTTGCCTTGCCATGCCATGTATTGCTCTGTAGTGAGTGGTTCGAGCTCACGAACATGCCTACTTATTGTTGTTCCTGCCATGTATGAATCTGTAATATAACTTGCCATGTTCACATGGGTGCCATCATATTTTCTATGCCTTTTTGGCTCATGGTCAGTAAGGGTCTTTCGATATATGCTATTAGTAGATTCATGCCATGCCTTTGTATGCCATGATAAGTTCCTGTAACATGTTGTTTGATAGCTCTAAACATTGCAACCTGATGTTATTTCTACTAAAGTCTGAAACTGTTATTATTTGCAATATCTCCATGTCTTTTTGAGCATGTTCTAGCCTTTTCTGGAGATAGCTCAGTGTTCATATTTTGTTATGCTTTACGTGTACTTCATGCCCATGCCTTTTGTTATTATGTTGGGGTGCTGTAGCATGTTGTTTTGATGCTTGTAAGGTGCCTAGTTGCTGTTTTGGACAGATTGTTGCTATGACTTGTATAGTGTGTGTGTGTTGCACCGTTGCTCCGTTTTGAATGTGCTCTATATGAAACTTGCTTGATTTTGCATGTAGTTTCATATTACCATGTTGCATCCTTGTTTTGGTGTGTTTGCTTGATGTTTGGGTGCATTTTGCATCAATGCCATGCTTAACTTGTTTTGCTCATATCTTCTAGGCCGTAGCTCCGAATCTAATGAACTTTATATGTAACTTGACTAGAATTTCGTGTAGATCATCTTGGTGATCTTTAACTTGCTGTTTAACAACTTGAACATAATGTTTATTCAGTTCTGGACCAATTTCGAAATATGCATATGAGGACTTACCGGAATTGTTATATGTTGTTCCCGGCCTCAATTAAACTTGCCTTGATGTGTTGTTCTTGTTTGCATCGTCTCTTGCCATGAGTAGCTTCATGTAGCTTGGTCGTGCATCATGCTTGTTGTGCATCATGCCTTGGTCATGTGTGGTGTGTTTACCTATGTTGTGTGCTTCTTCTTGTTAGTTCCTGTTTCGTTGCGTTCGTGAGGATTTGTTCGTCTACGTTTGGTTCGGCTTCATCCGTTCATCTTCTTCATGGACTCGTTCTTCTTCCTTGCGGGATTTCAGGCAAGATGACCGCTACCTTGGATCTCACTACTATCATTGCTATGCTAGTTGCCTCGTTCTTTCGCTATGCTGCGCTACCTATTACCTGTTTGTCAAGCCATCCCAAATTGCCATGAACCTCTAACCTTTGACACCATTCCTATGCAAACCGTTGTTTGGCTATGTTACCGCTTTGCTCAGCCCCTCTTATAGCGTTGCTAGTTGCAGGTGAAGTTGAAGATTTCTCCATGGTGGACAGGATTTTGGTTGGGATATCACAATATCTCTTATATTATTAATGCATCTATATATTTGGTAAAGGGTGGAAGGCTCGGCCTTATGCCTGGTGTTTTGTTCCACTCTTGCCGCCCTAGTTTCCGTCATACCGGTGTTATGTTCCCGGATTTTGCGTTCCTTACGCGGTCGGGTGATTTATGGGACCCCCCTGACAGTTCGCTTTGAATAAAACTTGTCCAGCAAGGCCCAACCTTGGTTTTACCATTTGCCTCACCACCACCTATACCCTTCCCTTGGGTCGGCCAACCCAAGGGTCATCTTTATTTTAGCCCCCCCCGGGCCAGTGCTTGTCTAAGTGTTGGTCCGAACCGAGCCGCCTGCGGGGCCACCTCGTGGCAACTCGAGGGCTGGTTTTACTCGTAGCCTGTCTCATCCGGTGTTGCCCTAAGAACGAGATATGTGCAGCTCCTATCGGGATTGTCGGCGCATCGGGCGGTCTTGCTGGTCTTGTTTTACCATTGTCGAAATGTCTTGATGTACCGGGATACCGAGTCTGATCGGAGTGTCTTGGGTGAAGGTCTATTCCTTCGATGATCGCGAGAGCTTGTCATGGGCTAAGTTGGGACACCCCTGCAGGGTATAAACTTTCGCGAGCCGTGCCCGCGGTTATGTGGCAGATGGGAATTTGTTAATGTCCGGTTGTAGACAACTTGACACTTGATCCGAATTAAAACGCATCAACCGCGTGTGTAGCCGTGATGGTCTCTTCTCGGCGGAGTCCGGGAAGTGAACACGGTTTCTGTGTTATGTTTGACGTAAGTAGGAGTTCAGGATCACCTCTTGATCATTGCTAGTTCACGACCGTTCCTTTGTTCCTCTTCTCGCTCTCATTTGCGTATGTTAGCCACCATATCATGCTTAGTCGCTGCTGCAACCTCCCCACTTTGCCCCTTCCTTTCCCATTAAGCTTTGCTAGTCTTGATACCCATGGTAATGGGATTGCTGAGTCCTCGTGACTCACCAGATACTTCCAACACCAGATTGCAGGTGCCTATGTTACCGAGCAGGTGACGCAACCAAGCTCAAGGAGGAGCTCGATGAAGATCTTGCCCTTCGTGTTGTTTCGTTCTAGTTGATCAGTAGTGGAGCCCAGTTGGGGTCGATCGGGAACCTTTTGTCGCATTTGGGGTTCTTCTTTTATTTTGGTTCCGTAGTCGGACCTTGATTGTATCTGGATGATGTAATGCTTTATTCATGTAATTGTGTGAAGTGGCGATTGTAAGCCAACTATGTATCTCTTTCCCTTATGTATTACATGGGTTGTGTGAAGATTACCTCACTTGCGACATTGCTTTCAATGCGGTTATGCCTCTAAGTCGTGCTTCGACACGTGGGAGATATAGCCGCATCGAGGGCGTTACATAGATCTACTCTTGTACTACCCATATCATCAATATCAATCAAGCAGGAGTAGGGTTTTACCTCCATCGAGAGGGCACGAACCTGGGTAAAAAATTCGTGTCCCTTGTCTCCTGTTACCATCCGCCTAGACGCACAGTTCGGGACCCCCTACCCGAGATCCGCCGGTTTTGACACCGACACCGAGCAAAAGGCATCAATCTTTTGGCTACAGGTTCATCACGAATATCATGGTCGCAAAAAGTTTGCACCATACCAAATGGAGAGCAAGCACGATGGGTGTCCCTCTCAAAGTGTTGGAGGATGAAAGAACATGTGGTGTCCCCATGTGTGGTTTTGGTAATTGATGACATTCTTTATGGACTAATGGTTGCATTGAGTTATATTTGAAGGATCTGTCCATAGACATTTCTTGGAGTCCATGTGTTGGTTTCAAGGAGTTTATGAGTTGACCAAGGAGCTATTAAGAAATTATCCAAAGATTGGTCATGTGAGTGTTGAGCTTATTGCAAGCATGTCTTGAAGAAGAAGATTTTGTGATCATTCATGTTTACCTTCAAGACATCATCCAAATGAAGAGAGTTGGAAAGATAATAGGTTGATCAAGACCAAGTCAAGGAGTGAATCAAGTTGATCAACACACAAAGCGTACAAGATGTACTGAGATGGATCAAGTGATCCCATGGTATGGTAAGCATTGTCCATTACACTTTATGTACTAATCTGTGGTCTATGTGAGAGTTGTTTGTGGGGTTAGGTATGTTTCCATGGTCATGCATCAAAAGGAAGATACCGTATAACCCATGGTATGGTTGCGATGTGCAAGTTCAAGTGGAGCATCACAAAGAGATCAAGTGCTTGAAGCTTGTCGTCCATTGTGGTGAAAATGGACTTGTGAAGATATGCCGAAGAGTGGCTCACCCATAGTGGAGTATGGGGGAGCAATCAACTAATCTTCATCGAGCCAACACAATCAAGAAAGGTGGTCCAAATTGAGGGAGTCAAGATCGTCATCATCTTGCTCAAGTGGACTATGTGCAAGGCAAAGGTTTGCCCTTGATAAGTTTTATGTTATACTTGTCTTGTCGTAGATTTAACATGGTAGATGCCCTAGCAAAAAGACTTAGGTGCATCGTAGCTAGGTTAGCTTAAATGGGTTGAATGGGACGAGGGACACAGAGAGTTTACCCAGGTTTGGCCCCTCTCAATGAGGTAAAAGCCTACTCCTTATTTCGGTTGTACTGCTTGTGTTTTAATTACCAGGGAGCGAATACGATTCACCTAGTCCTTGATCGATTGTTTCTTGAGTCAACCCGTCGCCGGTTCACCCCTTTATATACAAGTTGATGCCCGGCGGCTTACAGAGTCCTTGCCGGCTCACACAAACGTGACTGGCTCGGTTTCTAACTAAACTTGCCTTACCGAGCAAGTTAAACATTATGGCGGCTCATCTTTCCGGGCCTTGAGTCGCCTCCGGGCCTTGGGCCTTCAACAAGCTTGATCCATGAACCGCCAGCTTCACGCTTAAGTGTCAATGGCATGACCCGGCCCCTCCTGGGCGGGTCATACCTAGGAGTAATATCACCAACATTAGGCCCCAGGTTGATTTGAACTCGTTCACATCAATCTTCATCACTTGACTTAGCAGATTCTTCTTTCATCAACTTTTACTAATTTATTGTAACCCGCCATGACATCACATCACCAAACCATAGTAACCCGCCATGACATCACACTCATTAATTTCGCACAAGGCTGAGGATATCTCAACAGATCTTTATCTAAATGAACCTCCTGAAAATCGAGGCGTCCACATAGCCACATAATCATTTTTTGGTCTCCTAGATTCCCGCGCATGCCATCTATCCACTTAATTATAAATAGGGGCAGGGGTCCTCCTTTTCACTTTTTACCCCTGCCCTCGCATCTTCTTCTTCCTCCTCGCGCCGTCCAGCACAGCCCGAGCTCCATCGTCGTCTCTAGCGTCCTTAACTCCGACCGCTGCATCACCCTGATCGTGTCCAGAAATCGTGGCGCTTCTCTATTGTTCATCAGCACCAACAGGTACCTTTTTCTACTTCGTTTCAGATCTGCACTAGGGTTCCCTCCATTCATCGGAGTTCTTCGGCGTTCATCCAAAACTTCCCCATAGCCCCCTTGCTGATGCTTTGTTTGATCCAACCATAGTATAGACTTGGTGCGGCAGCAGGTTTAGCCCTTGTTTCCAAACGCAGATGTGTTCTGTCCTGCTGAGATGCAAACCGAGCTCACGTGTTCTTCTGCCGCTATAACTAGGTTAAACTTTATTTTTCATTTTTGAACTGTTGTAGATCTAAAATTGCAGAACCAATCTGTTGAACCAGTTTACTTAACAATTAGCAAAATTTAGCTCCACTCCAGATCTGTAGGCATTAGCCCCTCATGGCGGCTTAAATGACAACCTGTAGCTCACCAAATAGTTGTCGGATTAACTTTGAGTCCTTTTAAAGTGCCAATGTAGTATTCTGACGTAACCCGGCCATTCCTCACCGGTTAAACCATGCCAATCTTTATAACACTTATTCTTGTGTACCAACTAATCTTGCTTTGCATACTTATCCTCAAATCAATTGTCGGTTTAACATAATATTCTTAACCCGGCAATACTTTTCTTTCTAGGCCGTTTCTCAATGGAAATGACCAAAACTATTACATCATGCATGTGGGTTGTCTCCACTGTCACGGAGGAAGCTCTTAATGATCATGTCAAAGTGGGCGTCTTAGCCCCAAAAGAGGATATACATTGGAGGGTTCCAGGAGATGAAGCTAGACCCGCCCCCAAAGAGGGCGAAGTTGTAGTTTTCATTGATCACACGTGGGTTCACCCCACCCAGCTCAAGATTTTTTCATGACGTGCTACATTTCTTTAAACTCCATCCTCAAGACATTGGGCCCAACTTTATTTCAAACATCTACAACTTTCATGTTTTTTGTGAGGTGTATCTCCAACAAGAGCCCTCTCTAGAACTGTTCAGGGAATTCTACTACTTGAACCGGCAAACCGAGTTCACCGATGGCACTAGCTTAGAACCGGGCGATATTTCCAGTCAGAGGTGGAAAGAAGCCACCTTCCCTGCTGCCTCATGTCCCAGTCATCCTAAGGACTAGAACCAGACGTGGTTTTACTGTCAAGACACATCTCCAGCAGGCGAAAATCCTCTGCCTGGTTTCCGTGAAACCCGGCTTAGCAACAGACATCATCTCCCAGAGCGGATCAGCACAGAAGAACGGGCCAAATACATGCCCAGTTTGTCCAATATTAGGGCCTTGATGACCAACTGAATCGACCTAGTGCGATGCTGGGTCGCATGAGGATCTTACCCTTAAGCCGCCGACCCATCTTAATGTGTGAATATACTTGTAGCGTCAAATATCCCCAATGGCATAGCCAAATAGAAATGGATGATGACACTATCAATACAATGACCAAGTCCCTGCTTAATGAGAGTTGGAAGGATTGCGGCAAGACCGGTTTAGCTCCTTTTTATACCCTCAACAAAGCTCCAGATGTAAGTATTTTAAACAATTTTCCCATTTATTCATTATCTGTCAATTTGCTTTCTCATTCTTACTTTGAATTTCTGCAGGGTGACTCCTTGGTTTGGAAGACGAAACTCCAGGACAAGCCGGCAAAAAAGGTCACAACCAAGAGCAATGCTGTCAAGAAGCCTTCTAAGAGGAAAACCAACATCTAAGAGCGGCTTGCTTTGGATGACTCTGAGGTAGAACTTGACTCCCTTGGCTCATTTTTTAATCATCTTATTGACATTGATTACCATAAGGACGAAGTGGAGGCTAGCAATGCAGATGGTGAAGAGGTAATTATCCTCTCCGACTCTGAGCCTCTGCTGAGACAGAAAACTCTACAAGCAAGCAAGAAAGTAAGGTTTTCTCACCCCTTACCTTACTTGGATCCCAACTTTCTTTTCAAGAAGTAGCAGCATAATGTTTGCCGCACGAACCGGAAGAGCGGCACTGGAATTTTCTCCTCCGGCTTACCCAACACGCCGGCTCCTCGCAAACGCAGAGCAGAGGTATCACGGCTTTCCGATTTAGCTTTTCCAAAGGCTGGTCTCGTTCGACAACCCCTTAACCCTTTTGATTCAAACTATCAGGGCACTTCAAATTCTTCTTGTGGTGACTCAACGGGAACTCATATCCCGGCTTTCAAGGTTGCCCCTGGGTAACAATTCTTACCTTCATTTGTTCAAATGTTGTAAACATGCATATTGATATCTTCATTTTTTTCCTTTGTCGGCGAAATCGCCAAGCCAAGCAAGAAGGCTAAAATAAATAAGCCAGTTGAGGACCCAAAGGAGCACTAGCCAGAACAACAACTGCCTGAGTCTGAAGCCTCAGTGCAGAAGCTTGAAAACCCTGGTGATGAGCCACCACCAATAATCCCAGAGGCCTCTCTGGACCTCATGAATGTTAACGCATCAACTGCTAAACCGCCAAGCCCTGCCAAGCCTACTGAAGAGGTTGAAGATGTTGTGGTCAGTTGCACCAGGTACAATGAACCGAGAAATCCCACAATGCTGGACAAACATATTTCTAAGGAAGAATTTTCAGCTGCTGAAAAGGGCAACTAGAAATTGCATTGGGAGAGCTATGCCCAATTCAATGCTTAGGAGATTCATGTGGGTTACTTAAACCGCCTTCATACTAGCCGTGACTTCGAAGCCGTCTTATTCAATCTCATGAAGGAACGCTTTGAGGTAACACTACTAGAATCAGGATCTTTGACGTCAGCTAGCTCTTTGTCGTCTGCTAGCTGACGGCAAAGAAGCGCTTTGCCATCAGCTTACAGAAAGCTGACGACAAAGAAAGAGCAGACAACAAAGAGGGTGTTTGCCGTCAGCCTGCTCTCACTACCGAGAACCACCTAACGACCACTTTCTTTGCCATCTGCTAGCAGACGGAAAAGAAAGTGACCAAACTAACGGACACTTTCTTTGTCGCCCAGCCCCACCGCGCCGCCCCAGCCCGGCCGCCCCGCCTCGCCGCCCCGAGCCCGAGCCGCCGAAGCCCCACGCCACCCCCGTCGCCAGCCGCCTCGCCCCGTCCCCATGCCCGAGCCGCCGCGGCCCCGCCCCTCCTGGTGGTGAGTTGTTTTGATTTTTTTTCTTCTGTTTTTTAGATTTAGTTTAGGTTAGTTTAGTTTAGGTTAAGTTAGTTTAGGTTAGGTTAGGTTAGTTTAGTTTAGTTTAGGTTAGGTTAATTTAGTTTATTTTAGGTCACATTTAGTTTATAGTTTAGTTTACGGTTTTTTCAATTTTTTAAGAATAAATAGGAAAGATGAATATAAAGAAGTAAAAGAAGAAGAGGAATAAGAATAAGAAGAGGAAGAAGAAGAAGATAAAAAAAGAACAATAAGTAGAAGAAGAAGATGATGATGATAAAAAAAGAAGTAGAAGTAGAAGATCAAAAAAAAGAAGTAGGAAAAGTAGAAAAAGAGGGTCGCCGAGGGGATAGATGGTGGAGCCCGTGGGTCCCGCCAGTCCTGACACCGTTGCCCATACCAGAGGGCGCTCCCGGGGACGAGCGGGTTAGGGGTTCCTTGATGTCGATGGAACCCTAAATAGCAAGTATCGTTGATGCAAGATACATGTGGCCGTCGGTGTCGAACACTACATCCATGTCCCACAAGTGATGCCTGCGGCCGGCGTCCCGCAACAACCGTTCTCGGGGTCGATGGCGGTCGAACACCTACATGAATTTGTCTAGCAGCCTTTGTGATGACGATTAAAAGCCAAGTGTTGAAACTTGAAACACCCGAACTGACTCAAGTCGGTTTGGTTGTTTGAAGTTTCAAAACTTGGCTTTAATCCTCATCGCATAGGCTGCCAGACAAATTGGCCAAGGTGTTCGACCGTCATCGTCCCCCAAAACTATTGTTGTGGGACTCCAAGCACCAGCGTCACTTGTGGGACGTGGATCTAGTGTTCAACGCTGAGCGCCACATGTATCTAGCACCAATGATACTTGTTATTTAGGGTTCCATCGACGTCGAGGAACCCCCTAACCCGCTCGTCAAGTTGTAAATATTTAGTTAGGTTGACGGAAAAAACAATATTGCTATGTTACTCATCTTTCGATTTAAATGTGCAGTTTTTTCGTTGCTGTGAGGGTCTAGTGTTCGACGAGCTCTGTGCATGCATTCGTGTGTGAGCACAAATGACATATCCTCCACCCCCCTTCATTTGCTCTGTTCCAGTCTTCATGCCGATGAAACTTGCTAGATATAGGTGTCTTCAATCATCAATATGCGTGACCACTATGCATCTCCTGCTCGAAAGGGTTACATATATATATATATATATATATATATATATATATATATATTTATGCATGCATTTGCATATTTATAATCGTGATTCTTTCGAATTGTCCAACATTATCCATGGACAACGCGGGTATGTGTAGATTGGGTTCGTTTTCCCATATGCTCTGCTATAGATCCGATGCAGAATTTCCTCAGCGCCTCCCTGTTGTTCTCCAGGTACACATCCTCTCTGCTTACTGCCAAGACGTGTATCAGGAGAACAACGGGGCGGTGCTGCCGAAATTTTGCGTCTGATCCGGAGCAGAGCATGGGAAAACAAACCCAATCTACACATACTCGGGTGGGATTAGGACTTATCTTTACCTATTAGCATCTAGGTTGCATGGACGTAATAAAAGTGACAAACTCTATTTACTGATGAATATATAAATGCTGATTTATATAAATATTTCTTATGTGTCTAGTTGTAACGCCCCGGATGAAACTTGCTAGATATAGGTGTCTTCAATCATCTATATGCGTGACCACTATGCATCTCCTGCTCGAAAGGGTTACATATATATATATATATATATATATATATTTATGCATGCATTTGCATATTTATAATCGTGATTCTTTCGAATTGTCCAACATTATCCATGGACAACGCGGGTATGTGTAGATTGGGTTCGTTTTCCCATATGCTCTGCTATAGATCCGATGCAGAATTTCCTCAGCGCCTCCCTGTTGTTCTCCAGGTACACATCCTCTCTGCTTACTGCCAAGACGTGTATCAGGAGAACAACGGGGCGGTGCTGCCGAAATTTTGCGTCTGATCCGGAGCAGAGCATGGGAAAACAAACCCAATCTACACATACTCGGGTGGGATTAGGACTTATCTTTACCTATTAGCATCTAGGTTGCATGGACGTAATAAAAGTGACAAACTCTATTTACTGATGAATATATAAATGCTGATTTATATAAATATTTCTTATGTGTCTAGTTGTAACGCCCCGGACACACCCGCCGGTGGTCGTTACTCCTGGCGGGATCTAGACTGGCCCCACAGATCAATACTAGTCTTTTCTGCGCACTTTGTCCTCACTCGTGCGCACCCGGGAGCAACTTCCCGGTCGGTCACCCATCCTGAAACTACTCCAAGCTGAGCACGCTTAACTTTGGAGTTCTGTCCGAATGGGATCCCGGAAAAGAAGGAATTCCTTATTGATATGAGTAGTCTATCATCCCTAATAAGCCAGGCTATTACATACACCCCCACTCAGAGGAACCGACGTCCTCGTCGGGCCACAGGAACGTTCCCTCTTGGCACAACCGTCTGTGCATCTAGTCCGGTACATGTGCCATGCCGTGTGCCACGACGGGTCACAAACGTCATGAACAACATGACCGCGCACCTGTCCGCAACCATCCGTGTAACCGCGAGGGTCGGCTCTGATACCAACTTGTAACGCCCCGGACACACCCGCCGGTGGTCGTTACTCCTGGCGGGATCTAGACTGGCCCCACAGATCAATACTAGTCTTTTCTGCGCACTTTGTCCTCACTCGTGTGCACCCGGGAGCAACTTCCCGGTCGGTCACCCATCCTGAAACTACTCCAAGCTGAGCACGCTTAACTTTGGAGTTCTGTCCGAATGGGATCCCGGAAAAGAAGGAATTCCTTATTGATATGAGTAGTCTATCATCCCTAATAAGCCAGGCTATTACAATCTACCACGAGATCAAGGAGGCTAAACCCTAGAAGCTAGCCTATGGTATGATTGTTGTTCTTCCTATGGACTAAAACCCTCCGGTTTATATAGACACCGGAGAGGGCTAGGGTTACACAGAGTCGGTTACAATGGTAGGAGATCTACAAATCCATATTGCCAAGCTTGCCTTCCACGCCAAGGAAAGCCCCATCCGGACATGGGACGAAGTCTTCAATCTTGTATCTTCATAGTCTTGGAGTCCGGCCAATGATGATAGTTCGGCTATCCGGACACCCCCTAGTCCAGGACTCCCTCAGTAGCCCCCGAACTAGCCTTCAATGACGATGAGTCCGGCGCGCATATTGTCTTCGGCATTGCAAGGCGGGTTCCCCTCCAAATTCCATGTGCTTACCGAATAGTTTCCGGCTTCCCTATAAATGTTGTGCTTTTTGGCTTGCACGTCCAATAATGGCCCTCTTCCACATGTCGTACGAATGCGAAAAGCCAAGGTATTTTTACATTTACCCCCTAGCTGCGTGAATAAACTGCCTATAAGAGAGGCGAGGATCTAGATCCGAATCACACTATCCTCCTTCCGCGAGTATTCATCGAAGCGCCTCTGACAAAAATCCATTCCATCATGGACAGTCGACGCGGCTCCTCCTCTCGCGCTCCCAGCCCTCAGCCAGGAGATTGGGGGAGATGTTCAGTCCCGCATGGCGAGCTGGTAACGCTCCAAGCAGAGGGAGATCTTCCCCCAGCCTTCATGGTTGCGGTTCGAGCCGGACTGGCCACCTACAAGGGCGGAAAGCAGGCGGAGAGCGTCCCCAATCCCTCCAAAGGAGAGCGGGTATGCTTCGTCCCTTATCTAATAAGGGGACTCGGATTTCCCATACATCCGTTTCTCCGGGGGCTCCTGGAGTTCTATGGGCTCCAGCTTCACCACCTCACGCCTGCCTCCATTCTGCACATCGCGGGCTTCGTGGCCCTTTGCGAGCTGTTCTTGGGCATCGAGGCCCATTTTGCGCTGTGGAAGAGATTGTTTTGCCTCTTACCCCGTTCTCATGAGGGGTCGATATATAAAGTGGGCGGAGCCGAAATATGGCGCATCGCCGGGACCGGATATCTATCCGGAACCCTGAAGAAGGCGTCCGAAGACTGGCCTTCGGAATGGTTTTATATGGAAGACGCCCCGCTGCTAGACCCAGTTCGAATCGGCCTCCCAGAGTTCAGCAACGCTCCTCTGAAGAAACACCTGAGTTGGCGCCCACGGAGCCCTCAACGGGAGAATGATGGGGACGTTCAATATCTGATGAGCCGAATAAGGTTATTGGCTCATTCCGGATTAACCATTATTGGAGTCATGGCCACGTGCATCATGCAAGGGGTGCAGCCGCTCCAATATAGGGGCCGCCCCATGTGGGATTTCAACGGGGAGGATGATGCCACCCGTCGCCGGGATCGGTTGCCGATCTGGTGAAGATCCTGTCCGGCTTGTACAAGGGGGAGAAGGAGGACTTCCTCCGTGCGAGTCCATTGAATGGATTTTTGATGAAAAACCCTCGGAGCTGGGTAAGCGGACGTTTGTCTATCTGATCCATATTCCCAAAGTTAAGTGTCTCACTTTGTGATTTCGACGCAGGAACTGCGCCGGGCCGTAGAGGATATACACAGCCTGGCTCCACAACCAGAGGATCCGGAACGATCCCTTGATCCGGCCTCCGAAGAGGATCCGGACATAAAGGTGAAGCTGATCGATGGGGTGGTCCACCAACTTAGCATGGACAATGCTTTGGTCGCCATTACGGCCGACTACCCCGGCATATCTCCGGCTTCCCAGGTAACTGTGACCGGAGTCCTGATACCATTACTCATCCGTGCTTATCTCTGACCACCGTATACCAATGGTGCTCCGCAGGAGGTGCCTTTGAGGCGGGAAGCCGAACCCGCGGCGGCTGACCAACAAGGGGCAGCTCGGCCCAGCAGGCGGAAAAGAAGTGCGGCGCAAATTGAGACGTCGCCGCAACGGTATGGCGCGCCCCCATATTTCCGAAAAAGATTCCTGGAAGGCATACTAACGCTCATAGTTTTTTTTAGGAGAAAGAGCGCTCGCCGGACTGTGCCCGGAGAGGTTGCCAATCCCGCCTCCACTAGCCAGGCTCCAACACTAGGTCCGGAGGGGGAGGCGAACGCAAGGCGCGCGTCGGGTGCTCCTCCAACGGAGGACGCCGACAGGTTGTCCGCCACCAGATCTGAGGTGGAGAGCGCCATGAATCACAGGCGCCGCCGGATAGTTCTTCATGACGCATGCTTCTCCCCCGAGGCATTAAATGCCTTTAATTCGGGTGATGCGCACCTCCGTGTTGCTCAAGATGGTCTAGCCAGTGCCACGGAGCAGTATGTGAAAGACATACGGGTGAGGAATTTTGACAGTTATATATGCCAGTAGCCCCTGAGACTTAAAATAGTTAGAATAATTGATTTAAGGATCATTCGTTATGCAGGATCTTACGGAGAAGAATACCCACCTATCCCAGGAGCTTCAGGAGTGTAAGGCCCAACTTGAGGCCGCACTAGCCGCCACGGGAAGAGCCACAGAGACCCCCTCCGGTAATATATACTTTTGAAAGAGCAGTAGTTTGTAAAGTGTGGCGTGTGTATGGGTCTGACAATAACGCTGCAGATGGTGCCGGACTAGATCCGGACAGGCAGCAGATACTACGCCAGCTAAAGTCCAGCGAGAGGGTGCTTACAAGGGTGCGGCAGGAGAAAAATAACCTCCAAGATGCCAACACTCGGCTGGGCGAGGAACTGAAAGATGTTCGGGTCCAGCCGTCTTACTCCGTGAAGGAGAATCAGCGGCTTCGTCGCGACATTTATAGTAAGTGCTTGAACGAACTTTTGAAAACAAGAGTTCAGCGAGGAAGTCGATTAACCAGAATATGTCTGTAGGTATGCTCACAAGCCGTCCTATAGAGGAGATGCCCGGTTCAACGGATGACCAACTTCCCGAGCTGTTGCAACTGCACGAACGAGTTCAGCAGGTGATGAGCGGCATCGCCCAGGCCTTATGGCCGTCCGTCTCCCTACCCAAGGGTCTTGGAGGGATTGTGGAGAAGCTTCAGGGAGCACGGCGGCGCTTCCATCTGTGGAAGATATCAGCTTGCCGTCAAGGCGCCAGGGAGGCCTGGGACATGGTGAAGACGGGGTACACGAAGGCCGATCCAAACCACATGGCCGAGGTCGGACCTGTGGGGCCTGATGGGAAGGAGATCCCTGTGAGCTTAATGTATGGCCAAGTAGAGTTGGCCGCAAAGTATTCCCAGCGGGACTGTAAACTAGACAGCCTGTTAGATGGTATTGAAGAGGAATACAATCAGTCAATTTGACTATGTAATTTAAAATGACATGTAAGATGCCTTCTAGCCGGATTGTAGATTGTTTGTCATTGCGGACCTTTTCGCTTCAACCTCGGGACCCGACAGTCCGAAGTGTGTCCGAATACCCTTGCTGTTATATATAAAAAAACCGAGGCATGCGTGGAGACCAGGCGTAGGGGTCATTAGTGCTTTAGTAGACAAGTGCCCAACTAGTTATGTTATATTACATGGTTAGTAAGAAACATCTTCCAGGGAGAATAGTTCTGTTAGGGGTTCCTTTTGTTGGGGAACGTTGCAGAAAATTAAAATTTTTCCTACGGTTTCACCAAGATCCATCTATGAGTTCATCTAAGCAACGAGTATTGGGAGAGAGTTTGCATCTACATACCACTTGTAGATCGCGTGCGGAAGCTTGCAAGGTGATGATGGAGTCGTACTCGACGTGATTCAGATCACCGACGTCCAAGTGCTGAACGGACAGCATCTCCGTGTTCAACACACGTACGGGACGGGAGACGTCTCCTCCTTCTTGATCCAGCAAGGGGGAAGGAGAGGTTGAGGAAGCTCGCTCCAACGGCAGCACGACGGCGTGGTGGTGTTGGTGCAGCAGTACTCCGACAGGGCTTCGCCAAGCACTTGCGGAGGAGGAGAGGTGTTGGGGAGGGGAGGGGCTGCGCCTTGGAGATGGGTACAGCAGCCCCCCCTCCCTCCCCCCTTTATATAGCCCCCCAGGGGGGGGGGCGCCGGCCCCTGGAGATCCAATCTCCAAGGGGGGGCGGCGGCCAAGGGGGTGGAGTGCCCCCCAAGCCAAGTGGGGCGCCCCCCCACCCCTAGGGTTTCAACCCTAGGCGTAGGGGGTGGGCCTAGGGGGCGCACCAGCCCACTATGGGCATGGGGCCCTCCGGGATAGGTGGCCCCACCCGGTGGACCCCCGGGACCCTTCCGGTGGTCCCGGTACATTACCGGGAGACCCCAAAACTTTCCCGACGGCCGAAATACCACTTCCTATATATTATTCTTTACCTCCGGACCATTCCGAAACTCCTCGTGACGTCCGGGATCTCATCCGGGACTCCGAACAACATTCGGTAGTCACATACTAGTCTTCCTACTAACCCTAGCGTCACCGAACCTTAAGTGTGTAGACCCTACGGGTTCTGGAGACATGCAGACATGACCGAGACGACTCTCAGGCAATAACCAACAGCGGGATCTGGATACCCATGTTGGCTCCCACATGTTCCTCGATGATTTCATCGGTTGAACCAAGATGTCAAGGATTCGATCAAAACCCTGTATGCAATTCCCTTTGTCAATCGGTACGTTACTTGCCCGAGACTCGATCGTCGGTATCCCAATACCTTGTTTAGTCTCATTACCGGCAAGTCACTTTACTCGTACCGTAATGCATGATCCCGTGGCCAACACCTTGGTCACATTGAGCTCATTATGATGATGCATTACCGAGTGGGCCCAGAGATACCTCTCTGTCATACGGAGCGACAAATCCCAGTCTCGATCCGTGTCAACCCAACAGATACTTTCGGAGATGCCTGTAATGCACCTTTATAGTCACCCAGTTACGTTGTGACGTTTGATACACCCAAGGCACTCCTACGATATCCGGGAGTTACACGATCTCATGGTCGAAGGAAGAGATACTTGACATTGGCAAAGCTCTAGCAAACGAACTACACGATCTTTTATGCTATGCTCAGGATTGGGTCTTGTCCATCACATCATTCTCCCAATGATGTGATCCCGTTATCAACGACATCTAATGTCCATACTCAGGAAACCATGACCATCTGTTGATCACAACGAGCTAGTCCACTAGAGGCTCACTAGGGACATATTGTGGTCTATGTGTTCACACGTGTATTACGATTTCCGGATAATACAGTTATAGCATGAACAAAAGACAATTATCATGAACAATGAAATATAATAATACTTTTATTATTGCCTCTAGGGCATATTTCCAACAGTCTCCCACTTGCACTAGAGTCACTAACCTAGTTACATTGTGATGAATCGAACACCCATAGAGTTCTGGTGTTGATCATGTTTTGCACGCGAGAGAGGTTTAGTCAACGGATCTGCGACATTCAGATCCGTGTGCACTTTGCAAATCTCTATGTCTCCACCTTGAACATTTTCACGGATGGAGTTGAAACGACGCTTGATGTGCCTGGTCTTCTTGTGAAACCTGGGCTCCTTAGCAAGGGCAATAGCTCCAGTGTTGTCACAGAAGAGTTTGATCGGCCCCGACGCATTGGGTATGACTCCTAGGTCGGTGATGAACTCCTTCACCCAAATCGCTTCATGCGCTGCCTCCGAGGCTGCCATGTACTCCGCTTCACATGTAGATCCCGCCACGACGCTTTGCTTGCAGCTGCACCAGCTTACTGCTCCACCATTCAACATATACACGTATCCGGTTTGTGACTTAGAGTCATCTAGATCTGAGTCGAAGCTAGCGTCGACGTAACCCTTTATGACGAGCTCTTCGTCTCCTCCATAAACGAGAAACATGTCCTTTGTCCTTTTTAGGTACTTTAGGATATTCTTGACCGCTGTCCAGTGTTCCTTGCCGGGATTACTTTGGTATCTTGCTACCAAACTTACGGCGAGGTTTACATCGGGTCTGGTACACAGCATGGCATACATAACAGATCCTATGGCTGAAGCATAGGGGATGACACTCATCTCTTCTTTATCTTTTGCCGTGGTCGGTGACTGAGCTGAGCTCAATCTCACACCTTGTAACATAGGCAAGAACCCTTTCTTGGATTGATCCATTTTGAACCTCTTCAAAATCTTATCAAGGTATGTGCTTTGTGAAAGACCTATGAGGCGTCTCGATCTATCTCTATAGATCTTGATGCCTAATATATAAGCAGCTTCTCCAAGGTCCTTCATTGAAAAACACTTATTCAAGTAGGCCTTAATGCTGTCCAGAAGTTTCGTATCATTTCCCATCAAGAGTATGTCATCTACATATAATAGGAGAAATGCTACAGAGCTCCCACTCACTTTCTTGTAAACGCAGGCTTCTCCATAAGTCTGCATAAACCCAAACGCTTTGATCATCTCATCAAAGCGAATGTTCCAACTCCGAGATGCTTGCACCAGTCCATAAATGGATCGCTGGAGCTTGCATACTTTGTTAGCGTTCTGAGGATCGACAAAACCTTCCGGCTGCATCATATACAGCTCTTCCTTAAGATGTCTGTTAAGGAATGCCGTTTTGACGTCCATCTGCCATATCTCATAATCATAGTATGAGGCAATTGCTAACATGATTCGGACGGACTTAAGCTTCGCTACGGGAGAGAATGTCTCGTCGTAGTCAATCCCTTGAACTTGTCGATGACCCTTAGCGACAAGTCGAGCTTTATAGATGGTAACATTTCCATCCGCATCCGTCTTCTTCTTAAAAATCCATTTGTTTTCTATCGCTCGCCGATCATCGGGCAAGTCTGTCAAAGTCCATACTTTGTTTTCATACATGGATTCTATCTCGGATTTCATGGCTTCAAGCCATTTGTTGGAATCTGGGACCGCCATCGCTTCTTCATAGTTCGAAGGTTCACCGTTGTCTAACAACATGATTTCCAGGACAGGGTTGCCGTACCACTCTGGTGCGGAACGTGTCCTTGTGGACCTACGAAGTTCAGTAGCAACTTGATCCGAAGTACCTTTATCATCATCATTGGTTTCCTCTTCAGTTGGTGTGGGCATCATAGGAATGGTTTCCTGCGCTGCACCACTTTCCCGTTCGAGAGGCAGTACTTCATCGAGTTCTACTTTCCTCCCACTTACTTCTTTCGAGAGAAACTCTTTTTCCAGAAAGCATCCGTTCTTGGCAACAAAGATCTTGCCTTCGGATCTTAAGTAGAAGGTATACCCGACAGTTTCCTTAGGGTATCCTATGAATACGCATTTTTCCGACTTGGGTTCGAGCTTTTCAGGTTGAAGTTTCTTGACATAAGCATCGCATCCCCAAACTTTTAGAAACGACAGCTTAGGTTTCTTCCCAAACCATAATTCATACAGTGTCGTCTCAACGGATTTAGACGGTGCCCTATTTAAAGTGAATGTAGCTGTCTCTAGAGCGTATCCCCAAAATGATAGCGGTAAATCGGTAAGAGACATCATAGACCGCACCATATCCAATAGAGTGCGATTACGACGTTCGGACACACCGTTTTGCTGAGGTGTTCCAGGCGGCGTGAGTTGTGAAACGATTCCACATTTCTTTAAGTGTGTACCAAATTCGTGACTTAAGTATTCTCCTCCACGATCTGATCGCAGGAACTTTATCTTTCGGTCACGTTGATTCTCCACCTCATTCTAAAATTCCTTGAACTTTTCAAAGGTCTCAGACTTATGTTTCATTAAGTAGACATACCCATATCTACTCAAGTCATCAGTGAGAGTGAGAACATAATGATATCCTCCGCGAGCCTCAACGCTCATTGGACCGCACACATCGGTATGTATGATTTCCAACAAGTCGGTTGCTCGCTCCATTGTCCCGGAGAACGGAGTCTTGGTCATTTTGCCTAAGAGGCATGGTTCGCATGTGTCAAACGATTCATAATCAAGAGACTCTAAAAGTCCATCAGCATGGAGCTTCTTCATGCGCTTGACACCAATGTGACCAAGGCGGCAGTGCCACAAGTATGTGGGACTATCGTTATCAACTTTACATCTTTTGGCATCCACACTATGAACATGTGTAATATTACGCTCGAGATTCATTAAGAATAAACCATTGACCATCAGAGCATGACCATAAAACATATCTCTCATATAAATCGAACAACCATTATTCTCAGACTTAAATGAGTAGCCATCTCGTATCAAACGAGATCCAGATACAATGTTCATGCTCAAACTTGGCACTAAATAACAATTATTAAGGTTCAAAACTAATCCCATGGGTAAATGTAGAGGCAGCGTGCCGACGGCGATCACATCGACTCTGGAACCATTCCCGACGCGCATCGTCACCTCGTCCTTCGCCAGTCTCCGTTTATTCCGCAACTCCTGCTGTGAGTTACAAATATGAGCAACGGCACCGGTATCAAATACCCAGGAGTTATTACGAGTACTGGTAAGGTACACATCAATTACATGTATATCAAATATACCTTTGGTGTTGCCGGCCTTCTTATCCGCTAAGTATTTGGGGCAGTTCCTCTTGCAGTGACCCTTCCCCTTGCAATAAAAGCACTCAGTCTCAGGCTTGGGTCCATTCTTTGACTTCTTCCCGGCAACTGGCTTACCGGGCGCAGCAACATCTTTGCCGTCCTTCTTGAAGTTCTTCTTCCCCTTGCCCTTCTTGAACTTAGTGGTCTTATTGACCATCAACACTTGATGTTCTTTCTTGATTTCAGCCTCTGCTGACTTCAGCATCGAGTACACTTCAGGAATGGTCTTCACCATCCCCTGCATGTTGTAGTTCATCACAAAGCTCTTGTAGCTTGGTGGGAGCGACTGGAGGATTCTGTCAATGACCGCCTCATCTGGGAGGTTAATGTTCAGCTGGGTCATACGGTTGTGCAACCCAGACATCTTCAGGATGTGCTCACTGACAGAACTGTTTTCCTCCATCTTACAACTGTAGAACTTGTCGGAGACATCATATCTCTCGACCCAGGCATGAGCTTGGAAAACTAGTTTTAGCTCTTCGAACATCTCATATGCTCCGTGATGCTCAAAACGCTTTTGGAGCCCCGGTTCTAAGCTGTAGAGCATGCCGCACTGATAGAGGGAGTAATCATCAGAACGAGTCTGCCAAACGTTCAAATCGTCTTGCAGTGCTGGGAGAACGGGTGGGTCACCTAACGGTGCTTCTAGGACATATTGTTTCTTGGCAGCTATGAGGATGATCCTCAGGTTCCGGACCCAGTCCGTATAGTTGCTGCCATCATCTTTCAGCTTGGTTTTCTCTAGGAACGCGTTGAAGTTCATGTTGACATTAGCGTTGGCCATTGATCTACAAGACATATTTGCAAAGGTTTTAGACTAAGTTCATGATAATAAAGTTCTAATCAAAATTATGAACTCCCACTTAGATTAGACATCCCTCTAGTCATCTAAGTGTTACACGATCCGAGTCGACTAGCCCGTGTCCGATCATCACGTGAGACGGACTAGTCATCGTCGGTGAACATCTTCATGTTGATCGTATCTTCCATACGACTCGTGTTCGACCTTTCGGTCTCCGTGTTCCGAGGCCATGTCTGTACATGCTAGGCTCGTCAAGTTTACCCTAAGTGTTTTCGCTGTGTAAAACTGTCTTACACCCGTTGTATGTGAACGTAAGAATCCATCACACCCGATCATCACGTGGTGCTTAGAAACGACGAACTGTAGCAATGGTGCACAGTTAGGGGGGAACACTTCTTGAAATTTTGCAAGGGATCATCTTATTTACTACTGTCGTCCTAAGTAAACAAGATGCATAAACATAATAAACATCACATGCAATTATATAGTTGTGACATGATATCGCCAATATCATAAAGCTCCATTGATCTCCATCTTCGGGGCTCCATGATCATCTTGTCACCGGCTTGACACCATGATCTCCATCATCATTATCTCCATCATCGTGTCTTCATGAAGTTGTCACGCCAGCGACTACTTCTACTTCTATGACTAACGCGTTTAGCAATAAAGTAAAGTAGTTTACATGGCGATCTTCAATGACTCGCAGGTCATACAAAAAATAAAGACAACTCCTATGGCTCCTGCCGGTTGTCATACTCATCGACATGCAAGTCGCGAATCCTGTTACAAGAACATGATCTCATACATCACAATTCATCATTCATCACAACTTCTGGCCATATCACATCACATGATCAATCGCTGCAAAAACAAGTTAGACGTCCTCTAATTGTTGTTGCATCTTTTACGTGGCTGCGATTGGGTTCTAGCAAGAACGTTTTCTTACCTACGAATCACCACAACGTGATTTTGTCAACTTCTATTTACCCTTCATAAGGGCCCTGTTCATCGAATCCACTCCAACTAAAGTGGGAGAGACAGACACCCGCCAGCCACCTTATGCAACTAGTGCATGTCAATCCGTGGAACCGGTCTCACGTAAGCGTACGTGTAAGGTTGGTCTGGGCCGCTTCATCCCACAATACCGTTGAAGCAAGAAAAGACTAGTAGAGGCAAGTAAGTTGACAAGATCAACGCCCACAACAAATTGTGTTCTACTCGTGCATTAAAGAACTACGCATAAACCTGGCTCATGATGCCACTGTTGGGGAACGTTGCAGAAAATTAAAATTTTTCCTACGGTTTCACCAAGATCCATCTATGAGTTCATCTAAGCAACGAGTATTGGGAGAGAGTTTGCATCTACATACCACTTGTAGATCGCGTGCGGAAGCTTGCAAGGTGATGATGGAGTCGTACTCGACGTGATTCAGATCGCCGACGTCCAAGTGCTGAACGGACAGCACCTCCGCGTTCAACACACGTACGGGATGGGAGACGTCTCCTCCTTCTTGATCCAGCAAGGGGGAAGGAGACGTTGAGGAAGCTTGCTCCAACGGCAGCACGACGGCGTGGTGGTGTTGGTGCAGCAGTACTCCGACAGGGCTTCGCCAAGCGCTTGCGGAGGAGGAGAGGTGTTGGGGAGGGGAGGGGCTGCGCTTTGGAGATGGGTACAGCAGCCCCCCCTCCCTCCCCCCCTTTATATATCCCCCCAGGGGGGGGCGCCGGCCCCTGGAGATCCAATCTCCAAGGGGGGGCGGCGGCCAAGGTGGTGGAGTGCCCCCCAAGCCAAGTGGGGCGCCCCCCCACCCCTAGGGTTTCAACCCTAGGCGCAGGGGGTGGGCCTAGGGGGGCGCACCAGCCCACTATGGGCTGGTTCCCCTCCCACTTCAGCGCATGGGGCCCTCCGGGATAGGTGGCCCCACCCGGTGGACCCCCGGGACCCTTCCGGTGGTCCCGGTACATTACCGGGAGACCCCGAAACTTTCCCGACGGCCGAAATACCACTTCCTATATATTATTCTTTACCTCCAGACCATTCCGAAACTCCTCGTGACGTCCGGGATCTCGTCCGGGACTCCGAACAACATTCGGTAGTCACATACTAGTCTTCCTACTAACCCTAGCGTCACCAAACCTTAAGTGTGTAGACCCTACGGGTTCGGGAGACATGCAGACATGACCGAGACGACTCTCGGGCAATAACCAACAGCGGGATCTGGATACCCATGTTGGCTCCCACATGTTCCTCGATGATTTCATCGGTTGAACCACGATGTCGAGGATTCGATCAAAACCCTGTATGCAATTCCCTTTGTCAATCGGTACGTTACTTGCCTGAGACTCGATCGTCGGTATCCCAATACCTTGTTCAGTCTCATTACCGACAAGTCACTTTACTCGTACCGTAATGCATGATCCGGTGGCCAACACCTTGGTCACATTGAGCTCATTATGATGATGCATTACCGAGTGGGCCCAGAGATACCTCTCCGTCATATGGAGCGACAAATCCCAGTCTCGATCCGTGTCAACCCAACAGATACTTTCGGAGATGCCTGTAATGCACCTTTATAGTCACCCAGTTACGTTGTGACGTTTGATACACCCAAGGAACTCCTACGGTATCCGGGAGTTACACGATCTCATGGTCGAAGGAAGAGATACTTGACATTGGCAAAGCTCTAGCAAACGAACTACACGATCTTTTATGCTATGCTCAGGATTGGGTCTTGTCCATCACATCATTCTCCCAATGATGTGATCCCGTTATCAATGACATCTAATGTCCATAGTCAGGAAACCATGACCATCTGTTGATCACAACGAGCTAGTCAACTAGAGGCTCACTAGGGACATATTGTGGTCTATGTGTTCACACGTGTATTACGATTTCTGGATAATACAGTTATAGCATGAACAAAAGACAATTATCATGAACAATGAAATATAATAATACTTTTATTATTGCCTCTAGGGCATATTTCCAACACATTTCCCTGGGAGGCATGCCCTAAAGTGCATGTCCGGACTGCAAAAAAAGTAGGAAAGCATCTGGGGGCAGATAAATAGGTAGGTAAGAAATCGTCTGTTAGTTACCGACCGAATATTCCCTTAAGAATGCTAGCTTTCGGCTTCACCCAGTCTGAGGTACACATCCGGCTGACCCGGCAGTAACAATCACAGAGGTGCTCCCTTTACCTCCTAGCCGAACAATCGGGAATGTAGAGGTAAGCACAGGAGCCAGGCAACCCAGCTTGGCCAAAACTTAAGTCATATCGATGCATATAATGGTGAATAAAAGGTACATGCGGAAGTGCGACACATGTGTTGGGCATGAAGCCCGTATAAATAAGCTTCTGTTAAAGAAGCCCCCAGGTATAATGAGTGCGAGCAACACGTCAAGTGTGTGCGAACAATGCGCAAATCAGCCTCCAAAGGCTTTAGGAAAAAAGGAGGGAGAAAGAGAGAAACAAAAGACAGCTAAAGTATAAAATGTGGACTCGGAGACGGGCTGCGTTCCATGGGTTCGGCTCGAGTCGGTTGTCCGATGCGTTTCGCAGACGGTATGCTCCGCCGGTCAGGACTTGGTCAATAATGAAGGGACCTTCCCATTTGGGCTTGAGTTTGTCCTTTTTCTTATCCGGCAGGAGTAGAACGAGTTCGCCAACATTGTAAGTTTTGGCCCGTACTTCTCTGCTTTGATATCTTCGAGCCTGCTATTGATAGAATGCGGAACGAGCTTTTGCCACGTCGCGCTCCTCCTCTAAGGCGTCCAAACTGTCCTGCCAATCCAGCTCGGCTTCTCTTTCTTCGTACATGCGCACGCGAGGTGAGTCATGAATTATGTCGCAGGGCAAGACTGCCTCTGCGCCGTACACCATGAAAAATGGTGTGAATCCGGTAGTGCGATTTGGCGTGGCCGCAGCCCCCAGTGTATGGAGTAGAGCTCCTCTACCCAGTGCGTGTTAGATTCCTTGAGGGACCACACTAGTCTGGGTTTAATGCCGCTCATGATTAGACCATTTGCTTGCTCGACTTGACCGTTGGTTTGAGGGTGATAGACTAAAGCGTAGTCAAGCTTAATTCCCATGTTTTTGCACCAGAGTTTAACCTCGTCGGCCGTGAAGTTTGTGCCGTTATCAGTGATGATGTTATGGGGGATACCATAACGGTGTACTACCCCTGATATGAAGTCTATCACAGGTCCGGATTCGTCCGTCTTAACTGGATTGGCCTCTATCCATTTGGTGAATTTATCCACCATGACCAATAGGTATTTTTGCTTGTGGGTTCCCCCTTTAAGGGTTCCAACCATGTCAAGCCCCCAGACCGCGAACGGCCAGGTGATGGGTATAGTTTTGAGGGTGGTGGGTGGCATGTGGCTCTGATTAGCGAAGAGCTGGCAACCGACGCATCGTTGGACTAAGTCCTGAGCATCTACCCGGGCCGTCGGCCAATAAAATCCTGTACGGAAGGCCTTGCCTACAAGGGCCCGGGCTGTGGCGTGGTGCCCGCCAAGTCCGGCGTGAATTTCAGCCAGAAGATTTCACCCTTCCTCTTCGGAGATGCACCTTTGAAGGACTCTGGTTGTGCTTTTTTTTATAAAGCTCTCCCTCATGGACCTTGTAGGCTTTAGATCGCCGTACTATGCAGCGGGCCTCGTTTTGGTCTTCGAGAAGTTCCTGCCTGTTTAGGTAGGCTAGGAATGGTTCCGTCCACGGGGCAATGACTGCCATTATTTCGTGGGCTAAAGGTGTTATTTCATTGGCAGAGACATCGATTGTGTCAGAGTATTCGGTGTTGGGTGGTGCGGTTGGTTCTGGGTTGTTGTTTCCGAACTCCCCTTCCCATAATACGGATGGCTTGAAAAGCCGCTCCAGGAAGATGGTGGGAGGGACGGCGTCGCGCGTTGCGCTGATGCGTGCCAACATGTCAACCGCCTGGTTATTATCCCGAGCTATATGGTGGAATTCGAGTCCTTCAAACCGAT
Source organism: Triticum dicoccoides (assembly GCF_002162155.2). Lineage (NCBI taxonomy): Eukaryota > Viridiplantae > Streptophyta > Magnoliopsida > Poales > Poaceae > Triticum > Triticum dicoccoides. The sequence continues at coordinate 246,352,738 of NC_041391.1, forward strand.
CTGACATTTTTAAGACAGCGTTACGGTAGGCTGCCATTTTCGGATCCTTGGCGTCAAAGTCACCATTTATTTCGGATATTGCGAGGTTTGAATCCCCGCGGACCTCTAGGCATTGAATGCCCATGGAGATTGCCGTCCGGAGACCATGTAGAAGGGCCTCGTATTCGGCTGCATTGTTGGAGTCTGTGTACATTATCTGGAGTACGTATTGGACGGTGTCTCCAGCTGGGGACGTCAGAACGACGCCAGCCCCCAGACTGGCCAACATTTTGGAGCCGTCGAAGTGCATGATCCAATTGGAGTATGCGTCGTACTCTTTAGGGAGTTCGGCTTCGGTCCATTCAGCGATGAAGTCGGCCAAAACTTGCGACTTGATAGCTCGTCGTGGTTTGTAGGTTATGTCGAATGGTAGGAGCTCAATGGCCCATTTTGCAGTCCTGCCCGTCGCGTCGCAGTTGTTTATAATGTCGTTAAGATGTACTTCAGAGGCTACTGTTATCGAACAGTCTTGAAAGTAGTGTCGCAGCTTCCGGATGCCATGAACACCGCGTACGCTATCTTTTGATAATGTGGATACCGGGACTTGCATGGAGTTAGGACAGTGGATACGTAGTACACTGGTTTTTGAAGAGGGAATTTGTGTCCTTCGGTTTCTCGTTCGACGACGAGCACGGCGCTTACAACTTGATGTGTTCCTGCGATGTATAATAACATTGGTTCGCCCATGTTGGGCGCGGCCAGGACTGGATTTGTTGCCAATATGGCCTTTATTTCTTCGAGTGTGGCCGTGGCGGCATCCGTCCATTCAAAGTCTTCACTGCGCCGGAGGAGGCGATAAAGGGGTAATGCCTTTTCTCCCAAGTGGGAGATGAAGCGGCTTAGAGCCACCACGCATCCAGTCAATTTTTGTATTTGCTTGAGGTCTTTTGGGATATCCAATTGTGACAAAGCTTGGATCTTGGCTGGGTTTGCTTCAATTCCTCTACCGGATACAATGAAGCCCAAGAGCTTTCCGGCTGGTACGCCGAAAATGCATTTTTCCGGGTTGAGCTTAATGTCATATGCTCTGAGGTTGTCAAATGTGAGCCTCAAATCGTCTACTAGAGTTTTGACGTGTTTAGACTTGACAACCACATCGTCTAGGTATGCCTCCACTGTTTTGCCGATCTGGGTTGCCAGACATGTCTGAATCATGCGCTGATATGTTGCGCCGCTGTTTTTGAGCCCGAAGGGCATTGTGTTGAAGCAGAATGGTCCGTATGGTGTAATGAATGCCGTTGCGGCTTGGTCTGGCTCCGCCATCTTGATTTGATGGTAGCCGGAGTATGCGTCGAGGAAGCACAATGAATCGTGCCCTGCGGTAGCATCTATAATTTGATCGATGCGGGGAAGGGGGAAAGGATCCTTTGGACAAACCTTGTTAAGGTCCTTGAAATCGACACACAGGCACCAGGATTTGTCCATCTTTGGTACCATTATATTACCAGGTTTGCTAGCCAGTCCGGATGTTTTATGTCTCTGATGAATCCGGCTTCTAATAGTTTGGCTAGCTCCTCTCCCATTGCCTTTCTTTTGGGTTCGAAAAATCGCCGAAGAGCCTATTTGACTGGCTTGAATCCTTTTAGGATATTTAGGCTGTGCTTTGCCAACCTGCGTGGGATTCCTGGCATGTCTGAAGGGCGCCAGGCAAAGATGTCCCAGTTTTCCCGAAGGAATTCTCGTAGTGCCGTGTCTACATCAGGGTTTAATTGTGCCCCAATGGAGGCTGTCTTTGTGGGGTCAGTTGGGTGGACTTGGAATTTGACTATTTCATCCGCTGGCTTAAAAGAGGTGGCCTTGGATCTCTTATCGAGTATCACATCATCCTTGTTCACCGTGGAGCGCAGCGCAGTGAGTTCCTCGGCCGCTAGGGCTTCGGATAGTGCCTCTAGGGCTAGTGCGGCTGTCTTATTTTCAGCGCGCAGTGCTATGTCCGGATCACTGACAAGAGTGATGATTCCATTGGGCCCGGGCATTTTGAGCTTCATGTACCCGCAATGGGGTATAGCTTGAAAAATTGTGAATGCCTCTCGCCCTAATAAAGCGTGATATCCGCTACTGAACGGGGCCACTTGGAACGTGACCTCCTCGGACCTGTAATTGTCCGGCGAGCCGAACACCACATCCAGTGTAATTTTTCCTATGCAGCGTGTTTCCCGACTAGGGATTATTCCTCTAAAGGTTGTGCTGCTTCGCTCAATGTGGCTCCAGTCTATTTCCATTTTTCAAAGGGTTTCGTCGTAGAAGTGGTTTAATCCGCTGCCGCCATCCATGAGTACCTTAGTAAGGCGAAAGCCGTCCACTATTGGACTGAGGACAAATGCGGCTAGTGCTCGGGCTGTTCGGAATTTAGGTTCGTCACTGGAGTTGAAGGTAATAGCCGTGTCGCTCCATGGTTTTATTGTTGCTACTTGGTAGACTTCGGCGAGGCTGCGGAGTGTTCGTTTCCGCATATTATTTGATGCGAAAGTCTCGAAGACTGTTAATACCGTACTAGTACTGTTGGGCTGGTTCTCTGGGGCTAGAAGCTCTTCGCCACTTTTGGCCACCTGCCGTAGTATCCAACATGCTTGAAGGCTATGTGTTGGAGTGGTGTCCTCTGTACTATGGATTTTACAGGGTCCGCTGAGCCATCCCTCCAGTACGGTTCCGTGCCCTTTAGGGGTTTTTTGCTTTTTGGTATTTAACCCAGGTGCCTGGATATGATGCACCCTTTTATTTTGGACTAGGGTTGCATTCGGAGCCGTATTGTCCCAAAATTTGGTTTTTATTTTCCAGGCACTCTCCATCGCACAGTACTTTCGTACTATGGACGCCAAGTCGGCGATGCGTATAATTTCACGACGACTTATGGCATTCATGATTCCATTGTCCGTGCAATTGTTGCAGAAAATTGAAATTGCGCTTTCCTCACGGCAGTCCTTTATCTTGTCCATAACCAGGAGGAATCTGGCCCAGTAATGATGTACTGTTTCAGCGGGCTCTTGCCGGATTCGAAATAGATCGCTTGTGTTTGGGTGGGCGGGTGGAATTAAATTCGGAACCCCGCCCAATCTAAGACTCAAGGGCCGAAAAGTTTCCGAACATGGAAGCTTGGATTGCTGGATGTTGTCCAACGAATCTGGCTTGCTGCCTGACTTTAGGTTCAGTGCTTGATTGACGTCCGTCCCTCCGAGGGAATCCGGCATGGAGGGGTTGGGAATTCGGACATAGCTCGTCCTTAATGTAGAAGAAGAGTCACCGTGCTGTTCCTCCACCACAGCAACGTGCTGGGTAGCCTCGGGAGAGTTGATCTCTCTCAGATCGGTTTTAGGCCCAATCTGATCGTAGTCTATAGCGACTCCCAGGGCGGCGATGCGGTCCAAGAGCTCATTTACGGAAGAGAGCTCCATTGGACCTAGCTGCTCGGCGAGTTCTAAGTTGACGTGAAGATCACTTCTGATGACCCGTGAGGTCATCGTCGGTGCGGCGGCCGAATAGACAGTCATAAGAAAACCACCTAGCCGGATAGTTTGGCCGGTGGCCAAAGCTCCTTTGGCAATGGTACCGTCTTTAAAGACAGGACGAGGCATCCTTCCTGATTGCAACGGCACAGAGGAACTCTCAATGAAAGCACCAATGTCGGTGTCAAAACCGGCGGATCTTGGGTAGGGGATCCCGAACTGTGTGTCTAGGCGGATGGTAACAGGAGACAAGGGACAAGATGTTTTTACCCAGGTTCGGGCCCTCTTGATGGAGGTAGAACCCTACTCCTGCTTGATTGATATTGATGATATGGGTAGTACAAGAATAGATTTACCATGAGATCAAGGAGGCTAAACCCTAGAAGCTAGCCTATGGTATGTTTGTTGTTCGTCCTACGGACTAAAACCCTCTGGTTTATATAGACACCAGAGAGGGCTAGGGTTACACAGAGTCGGTTACAATGGTAGGAGATCTACATATTCGTATTGCCAAGCTTGCCTTCCACGCCAAGTAAAGTCCCATCCGGACACGGGACGAAGTCTTCAATCTTGTATCTTCATAGTCTTGGAGTCCGGCCAATGATGATAGTTCGGCTATCCGGACACCCCCTAGTCCAGGACTCCCTCACTCGGCGCCGACCTTGGGGTCTGTCGAATGTCCCTCCAATATTCATAAAGGATCTTGTCCTCTTACTTTTTGTATGCCTTTGTCCACTTTACTGGGAAATGTAGGTACTCCTCCAGCACACCACAAGATGTGGTCCTTGGAAAATAACAGCCGACTGAAAACAAATAAGCCAGTCCATTTTTTCTGCACCGTCCGATGTGCAAAGAACGGGCAGCTGGCCTTCATCTACCTCCAGCCAGTCAATGTTGACGATCTTCCCTGAACCGCCAGCGACCACCAGCCCAGTCCCCTGCGCCTGCCCTCCCCTCGACCTGACCCCACCGCCGTGGTTGGTACGCCCCCTGGCCATCCCTTTAATCCCCATTGACATCCAGATCGGGCGGCAGCAGCTCCTGGGCCCCACACCCCTAAGATAGACACTGGTGCGTCGCTTCCTCGGTGAACAGGTGGACTAGGTGCTCCGCGCACCTCAGTGGGTGTCGCTTCTTTTAATTGGGAATCAACTGACCCTGTATTGAAAGCCAGGCGGGCGACGGACCTCTAGCTAAGGTGAAATAGTAAATGGGGGGATCTTATGCATGTCAAGTTACTTTGAACATTTAGTATCACGAAGAAGGTGAAGTAAGAAGCAGTCAACTAGTTTCTTTCGTGGGATGAATATCATGTGTGTAGAGACGTAAGATTTGCACAAATTAGGGAAGAGGAGTACCAATTTCGGCTGGCAGTGTTGTGCCCTCCTTCTGTTTTTTTGACGATCTTCTTGTGGTTTGCTGCAAACAAGATGTTGTGGAGGATGGTGGAGCCTTGGATGAACCCATGGCCAAGTTGTTGAGTGTGGTGCGGTGGCCATATGTCGGTGGCGGGGAAGTAGATCTGAGGCGGCAAAGAACGGCATAGCGGGAACAACTATGGTTTGGTGGATGGTTGCGACAGTGGAGCAACAACGGTGAGGCGCAGGACGACGTGATTGAAGGATCAAAAGTAGGTTTGGAGGTGGGTGATAGGACTACTTGACACAATAAAAATACAACCTTTTCCCAATTTTAGTTGTGGGAAGATTTTAGCAATTAGCACAAGTCAAGCAATCAACCTACACATGCAATTCTAAGAGTGTAGCAGCGGAAAGTAAAACATTTCATATGAAGGTAAAGGGAAGGGTTTGGAGAGTGCAAATGCAATAATGACATGAAGATTTTTGGCGTGCTTCTGATAGGTGGTGCTATCGTACATCCACGTTGATGGAGACTTCAACCCATTAAGGGTAACGGTTGCATGAGTCCACGGAGGGCTCCACCCATGAAGGGTCCATGAAGAAACAACCTTGTCTATCCCACCATGGCCATCGCCCACGAAGGACTTGCCTCACTCGGGTAGATCTTCATGAAGTAGGCTATCTCCTTGCCCTTACAAACTCCTTGGTTCAACTCCACAATCTAGGAGGCTCCCAAGCGACACCTAACCAATCTAGGAGACACCACTCTCCAAAAGGTAATAAATGGTGTGTTGATGAAGAACTCCTTACTCTTGAGCTTCAAATGATAGTCTCCCCAACACTCAATCTCTCCCATATATTTGGCTATGGTGGAAAGATGATTTGAGTGGAAAGCAACTTGGGGAAGGCTACACAACAAAAAAAAACACTTCCATAATGATATGTGTTTGTCATAGTAGGTCATGTTTTCTGTCATGCATGTACATCCATGACGATTTTATGATAGAATCAAGATAGCCATACATGTGTTGTCGTCGAATTATTCCATGACATTACCAAAATTATCATCACGGAAGTGTCAAATTCCATGACGATAAATGGCCGTCATGGAAGTGCTTTCCTCAAGGGTAACCGACACATGGCATCCACCGTAATGGGTCACCGTAATGGGTCACCCGTTAACCGCCCGGACATATGGGGATTTTCCACGTGTAAAATTAACAATGGCAAGAGGAACCATGTGTCGACTCACCGTTGGGACAGATGTCATCCACTCATTGGACGGGAGGCGCCTATGATACGTTGACACGTGGAACGGCCCAACAGAGGCCCATTCCGGTGAAAAGGCCGCCCCATTTGACTTGGTCAAAAGGTAGCGGGTTGGCCCATGGAAAGCTTATTACCAGCCTGTTCGCATATAGCCCATTTACAACCCGCTAACTCACGACCCATTACGACCTATCCGAATTAGGTCCAGTAGCGTCATCTGGGCCGTCCAATATGATTCCAGCCTGTTGTAACTTCCGGCTAATGTATGGCCCATGACATCTTTCGCCCCATATGAGGCCCTTTGTAACTCTTGGCCCATTAACGGCCCATGGTGAAACTGGCCCGTAATGAACAATGTATCGCTTTATAACCATTAACGACCCATTATTCCATTGGGCCGTTTCCAGACCGTGTTATCTTTCAGCCTTCTCAACGCCCATTTATTCTTGGGCTCATTTCTAGCATTCGGTTGCTTACAGCCCTTTACAGGCCTTATCTGCTTGTGGGCAAAATTCAGCCCATAGTTATAGTCGGCCCGTTTGTGGCCCGTTAATCCATTGGGCCATTTTCATCGCGTCATCAAACACGGACGATTAATGACGGCCCATTATGGTCGGCCCATGAATGGATGATCCAACTCTAGCCCGTTTATGGCCCATAATGCGGTCCGTTATTGGCCCATGTTTGGCCAATCAATCATACAGCCCGTAGAAGGCCCATTGATGCTATGGCCCATAGAAGGCCCATTGTTTCTACGGCACGTAGACGGCCCATTATTTCTACAGCTTGTAGAAGGCCCATTGTTTCTACAGCCCGTAGGAGGCCCATGATCACTACAGTAAATATGTAGCCCATGGTTATTGTGGCCTAGTTTTAAAAAATAGGTTATTGCGGCCACTAGCAAACCGCGGAAAAAGAACTGCACTGATTACAAGCAAACAAATAAACAAGACAACAAGGAAATAAATAAGCAAGCAACTTACGCTAGGCTATCACGGCTATTACACATATTAAATCCACTAGGCATCAAAGTTCACCAGCAGTGTGGTTGTCAAAGTTGGCGACTAGTGCAAATAAACGCCGCAGCAAAACAAGTCCAGAACTGAAACCACTTCAGAAGAGCTCAAGAAACAATATCCTGGGTACCCATAATGCTGGCAAGATGCTTAGAAAGCTTACTAACTTTATCTTGTTTGGCGCTTAAATCCTCCAACGCTTGTTGTTGCACCAGAAAGTATGCATTTGAATACATCAGGGACTTCCTCAGTCCTTCGACTTCCTGTCGTAGAATATCTGATCGATGTCTTTGACCTCTAAGTTGAGACTGATACATCTCCAACGTATCTATAATTTATGAAGTATTCATGCCATGTTTACAATAGTTTTATATGATTTTGGTATGATTTGATTAGAACTAACCCGGACTGACACTGTTTTTAGCAGAACTACCGTGGTGTTGTTTTGTGCAGAAATAAAAGTTCTTGGAACACGCTGAAAATCAATGGATTTTTTTTGGAAAATATGAAAAATACTGGAACAAAAAAATCTACCGGAGGGGAGTCCCGTGGGCCCCACGAGAGTGGGGGTGTGCCCACCCCTTGGGGCGCGCCCCCCTGCCTCGTGGACTCCCCGAGGGCCCCCCTGACGTGAAATCAAGGCCAACTTCTCATATAAATACAGAAACCTTCGGGAAATAACCTATATTGGAAGTTCCGCCGTCGCAAGCCTTTGTAGCCACGAGAAATCAATCTAGGCCCTCTCTGGCACCCTGTCGGAGGTGGCCATCATCACCGGAGGCCATGGAGGAGGATCCCGGAGGGGCCATCATCGCCATGAAGGCCAAGGACCAGAGGGAGAACCTCTCCCTATCCACGGGGGAGGCCATGGAGGAGGAAGCACAAGGGGGACAACCTCTCCTCCTCTCTGTCGGTGGCGCTGGAGTGCCATCCGGAGGGGAATCATCACCGCGGTGATCGTCTACATCAACATCACCATCGTCATCATCACCCTCATCTCTTTTACGCAGTCCACTCTCCCGCACCCCGCTGGAATCCCTACATGAACATGGTGCTTTATGCCACATATTATGATCCAACGATGTGTTGCCATCCTATGATGTTTTGAGTAGATATCCTTTGTCTTTGGGTTGATTGATGATCTAGATTGGTATGTGTCAGTGTCAAAACCGAACTGTGCGTCTAGGCGGATGGTAACAGGAGACAAGGGACATGATGTTTTTACCCAGGTTCGGGCCCTCTCGATGGAGGTAAAACCCTACTCCTGCTTGATTGATATTGATGATATGGGTAATACAAGAGTAGATCTACCACGAGATCAAGGAGGCTAAACCCTAGAAGCTAGCCTATGGTATGATTGTTGTTCGTCCTACAGACTAAAACCCTCCGGTTTATATAGACACCGGAGAGGGATAGGGTTACACAGAGTCGGTTACAATGGTAGGAGATCTACATATCCGTATTGCCAAGCTTGCCTTCCACGCCAAGGAAAGTCCCATCCGGACACGGGACGAAGTCTTCAATCTTGTATCTTCATAGTCTTGGAGTCCGGCCAATGATGATAGTTCGGCTATCCGGACACCCCCTAGTCCAGGACTCCCTCAGTAGCCCCTGAACCAGGCTTCAATGATGACGAGTCTGGTGCGCATATTGTCTTCGGCATTGCAAGGCGGGTTCCTCCTCCGAATAATTCATAGAAGATTGCGAACACCAGTATAGTGTCCGGCTATGCAAAATAAATTCCACATACCACCGTAGAGAGAATAATATTTACACAAGTTCAATCTACTGACGTATTTCGTGGCATGACGTCACACCACGGCCAAGCCTTTACTCGAATCGTTTTTATTGTTCCACCTCGACGCGTTTAGCGAAGCGGTTTCCTTGGCACATCTTGTCAAAGAAGAGATCGTGTCCCCTTATTCCGGGATTCTCATCATTACTGACGTGGGTAACCCAGCCACGCCATTAATCGCAGCGCTTGGGAGATAAGCGAGTTTTATCGTGCTGGTGGGGACGCATAGTTTCGTCCGCCCATATATAAGGGGATAAGATCCACCTTTTTACCTATGCCTTCTTCCTCCTTTGCTTATCCATCCCCGCGCACTCGGGCTCCAGCGCCCAAGTCCGCACATCTCACCTCAACCTTCTCCGACCATGTCCGGAGCGGGAGGCAAGTGGATGGCCTCCTCCGTCACGGAGGGGCACATCAAGAAGCTGCGCAAGGCCGGATATTTGTCCAGTGATATCGCGCACCGGCTCCCCGACGAGGGGCAGCTCATCCCCACCCCTGGGCCCCATGAGAGGGTGGTATTCCTTCCCCATTTCCTCCGCGGACTGGGCTTTCCACTCCACCCCTTTGTCCGGGGGATCATGTTCTATTACGGCCTGGATTTCCATTGTCTGGCCCCGAATTTTATCCTCAACATCTCGGCGTTTATCGTCGTGTGCGAGGCCTTCCTCTGCATCCAGCGCCACTTCGGTTTATGGCTAAAGACCTTCAATGTCAAGCCGAAGGTTGTGGGCGGCAGTCAAGCAGAGTGCGGAGGCGCCATGGTGGGCAAGATGCCCAACGTCACCTGGCTGGAGGGCGCCTTCGTGGAAACCATCAAAGGGTGGCAATCGGGGTGGTTCTACATCACCGAGCCGCGTGACCATGAATGGGCAGCGGCCCCCGAATTCAGATCTGGCATCCCCACGCGGCTCACCTCCTGGAAAGAGAAGGGCCTATTGTGGGGCGATTCGGAGGAGCTGACTGGACTCCAATCCTGTCTCCAAACCCTGGTGAACAAGAAGCTCAAGCTTGTCACTGTGGTCCAGGTCATGCTCATCCGCCGGATTCTCTCGTGCCAACAGCGGGATTTCAACCTGTGGGAGTTCGATCCAGCACAGCACCAGACCTTGAGTAGGCTCTTCGACACTACGTACGAAGAGGCCTGGAGGGTGCTGTTCAAGGGCGCCGAGGCGCCCGCATCCGCTACCGAAGATCGCGGGTTTAGCTCGCAGCGTCCGGCTAGCGAGGTAAGCTATATTATCCTTTACGGGACACTTGCTTTCCATAGTTTGACTCTATGTGGGATTTCAACTCCCAATTCCTTTAACAGGCCTGACAGAAGACGTCCGGACAGGTTAACTGTCCGGCTCCCCTTCCATAAGACCCAACGGATGCCCGTTTGACAGGGCTGCTAGTCCCGGCGCCTTATGTGGTGCCGGAGAAGAAGGCCAAGAAGAAGGCCACGGGAACTCCGAGGAGTTCCCGGCGCCAGGTGTTATCGGACTCATCGTACGACGACTCCGAGGCGGACTCCTCCCACGAAGATGGGGAGGAGAAGAAAGAGGCCTCTCCCCCAGCGGGGGGAGAGAGGAAGAGGAAGGCTTCCCCAATGGGGGAGGCCGAAGGGTCCAAGAAAGGAAAGACCCTTCCCCCGGACTGTTCAACTAACGCCGACAACGACGACGAGGAGTGGCTCTCAAGGCCAAGCCCCTGGCGAGATCGTAAGTGTCCGGACTCCTGAATAGCTCATAATTTTTCTTTTTGTCGCATAGTGTCTTCTAACACCGCATACAACCCTGTAGTCCACCCAAGGATGATCTCCCCGCTACGTCGAGCGGGTCCTTGGGTTCGTCAGATGTGAACAATGCTTCACTTCCGACTGCCTCCTCCCCCCGTGACGCAGACGACGCTGAGGTAGGGTCCCATAAGGGGCCCCGCCAAGAGGAGGAGGTCCCGGAGGTGCCGCAGGGCAGCCTCCCGGACTTTGGACCGGACTCCGCACCGGAACCTTCAGTGGTTCCGGAGTGCAGCGGGCGGCCTCTTCGTGAGAAGGGCAAGACAGCGACGCCGGCGGCCTCCGTCCAACCGGAGGTGCCAGATAATTTGCTAGAGGCGCTCAACGGTGCTTCCATCGACGAGGAACACCGCACCGTCATGAGTGCGGTGATTCAGAAGGTTCAGCTTGCCAAGAGCGGGCTGACCGAAGCCTGCACCAGCCTTCTAACAGGCTTTGAGGTAAGAATTTTTAAGATATGTAAAATAGTACCGCATAGACAGTAGCCCCTGATGCTTAGTTCGGTGTTCGGAAAGAAAAGCCGAGCTGAGGATCTAAAAAGATATATGCAGGAGTCTAACAAAAATATGTCAATATGGGAATGCAGGCTGCGCTGCTGACCTCTGCCGCACTAACTTCAGAGGTCAATTCCTTGAAGCAGAGCCTCGAGAGGTCCGAGGCCGAGCTCGTCCGTGCCAAGAAGCAGCTCGAGGACAAGGAAGGTGAGTAACACCTTATTAAAGTTGTGCCTTATAGAAAAGGATGTGGTTGCAAGAAAAAATGACAAGAATAACGTGGGTACTCCAGGGGCTACGAACGAGGTGGCGACCCTGAAGGAGGCGGTGTCCACGGCCGAACGCAATGCGGCCGCGGAACGCGTCGTGCGAGAGAAGCAGGAGGCGCGGGTGGCGGAGGTACGGCAAGAGCTCCAGGCTCTCGTGGAAAAACACGAGAGTTTGGAGCGTGACTCGAAGACTTTGGAGTCCGAGCTTGTGTCGGCTCTTGAGAGTGCCAAAGCCGCTAAGGCCGAAGCCCAAAAGGCCCTCCAGGAAATCGAGGCAGTAAAGAAGATAGCGGCGGGTAAGGCATTCTTCATGCAAAGCAAGCATGTAAAAGTGAATTACCTGTTACTTACCCGAATTCGGAGCTCTCCAGGAGCGTTTGAGATCTGCCCCGTAGCATGTCCGATGCTGCCGCGTTCGACAGAGCCGAGGAGGGGAGCTCGACGGAGAAGGTGTTCTGGTCTCAGTATGCTGAGGCCGGACATCCGGTGCCCCTAAGCGACCAGCTGAAGCAGCTGGTCGAGCTCCACAAGGTGGCCGAATAGGCCATGAAGGGCCTCATAGTTCGGCTGTGGCCTAAAGAAGCCATGCCTGGGAGCTACTTCGGTCTGGTGCGGCGGCTGGTGGACGCCTGTCCGAGGGTTGACGTCATCAAGCACTCCGCCTGCATTGAAGGTGCCCGTCAGGCCCTTGCCCGCGCTAAGGTGCACTGGGGCAAGATGAACGTCGAGAAGCTTGTGACGGACGTGCCACCGGCGGGCACGGAGTATCGCACGCCCGAGATGTATTATAAGAGTAGGGTGCCCGCATTATTGTGGGTGAATGCTCCAAAGATGTAATTTTTGAGTAACTCGCATTTTGTTATCCTGTGCGCTAAAAACTTTGTTCATATGCGCTAAGCAACGCTTGTTAATTTAAAATATTACCTTCTGTGCGGCCGTTTATCAAATCTGAGAGATGGCAAGTCGTTGGCTTTGGCCACCGTGCCACGAGTGCTAGGGTGTCCGGGATAAACTTGAGTGCTCTTGTTCCCATTTTTGGGTCCATCTAGGGAGGCGCTCAACACAACGAACGAGGCAACCAGACTTATAATGCTTGAACACTCTCACTTAGCCATAGAATTCTATAATTTTAAATTTCGGCGAAGCCCCTAGTGTTCGGAAGGCTGAATTCGGGGCGCTATCCACGCCTGGGCCGGACAAAGCCGGTCCCTCGCTCTAAGCAGCATAAGTCTTTAGGGACTCGAAAAAACCTCTCGAACAGCGACCGGCTCTCGCCCCATCATGACGTTCAGTTTTAGCTTTATCCACTAAGGTGCTCGCCCAGCTCAACTGGGGCACAATCGCAGTGGTTCTCCCAGCGCTACCTTAGCCGATATAACGGAACTAAAGGTACCAAAACATGGGAGCCGGGCAAACCGAACTATTGACCCAAGACATGATTCGGAGCCGATGCATATAATGCTATAAGTTCGGGGTGCCGCACTTGTGAAAGTGTTCGGGCTTACCACACCATAGTTTGGGGAACTTAAGCCCCAGGTGTACTTAGCTGTACCAAAGCGTACGGATGCAACATGTCATAAGTGAACATATGTAGAAAAAAGGAATGCAATTATAGGCAAAAAGCGATGCATTGTTTATTCAAAGAATACTGCCATGAATGCAGAACAATACAAATAGTGCAATAAGCAAGGGATGGGACTATTTAACATGTCCCCCGCTAGGGGTGGGCTGCGGAATGGTGCATAAAACAGGTATAATGCTCGTAATGGAGACCACCTGGATACTCGTCGTAGCTTTTCTGCTTCCCTGGCTGTTGCATCATGAGTTCGGCAGGTCTACTGCCGGATAGGGCTTCTGGGAAACGTTGTCCTGAGGATAAGAAGAAAAAGAAAGAAAAAGGATGACACATTTGGGAGCCCCTGGTGTGGTTGAGCCGCACTCTGGGCCTGCCATGGTCGTGCCTCTCCCCCTATGCCCATGGTATCTCTAGAGCGTAGTGATGTACGCGTGGTACTGGTCTCGCGATTTTGCGAGGGCTGGGGTTGGGGCCGCATTGCAACGCGTGCTCAGAACGTGCCAGGTGGTCTTGTTGTAGGTTACTCCAGGCATGCTTGACGGTGTCCGGTCGCTTAACAGCCGGACTCGAGAATTGCCTTAAGAGGCTACTCTGAACTTCCGCCGCGAGAGCCGCTGTATGCTCCTCCATTCGGAGAGAGTGTTCGGTGTTTCCGTTGACCCTGATGACTCCTTGAGGGCCTGGCATCTTGAGCTTGAGGTATGCGTAGTGCAGCACCGCATTGAACTTTGCAAACGCGGTTTGTCCGAGCGGTGCATGATAGCCGCTGCGGAACGGTACTATGTCGAAGATTAACTCCTCGCTTCGGAAGTTATCCGGGGATCCAAAGAACACTTCAAGTGTAACTGAGCTTGTACAATTGGCCTCTACACCTAGTATGACGCCTTTGAAGGTCGTCTTTGTGGGTTTAATCCTTGAGGGGTCTATGCCCATCTTGTGCACTGTATCCTGATAAAGCAGGTTCAGGCTGCTGCCGCCGTCCATCAGGATTCTAGTGAGGTGAAATCCGTCGACGATTGGGTCTAGAACCAACGTGGCGAATCCGCCATGGCGCATGCTGGTGGGGTGGTCCCTTCGATCAAAAGTGATCGGGCAGGAGGACCATGGATTGAACTTTGGGGCGACTGGCTCCATCGCGTATATGTCCCTGAGCGCACGCTTCCGCTCCCTTTTGGGTATGTGGGTTGCGTATATCATGTTCACCGTCCGCACTTATGGGGGGAAACCCTTCTGTCCTCTATTGTTCGGTGGCCGGGTCTCTTCCTCGTCATCGCTATGCAGCCCCTTTTCATTGTTTTCGGTGATTAACTTGCCTGCCTGCTTGAATACCCAACAATCCCTATTGGTGTGATTAGCTGGCTTTTCGGGGGTGCCGTGTATCTAGCACGAGCAATTGAGTATCCTGTCCAAATTGGACGGGCCCGGAGTAGTTCTTTCGAATGGCTTTTTCCGCTGACCGGGTTTAGAGCCTCTGAATCCGGCGTTGACTGCCGTTTCTTCAGTATTATCGCCGTTAATGCGGCGTTTGTGCTTATTGCTACGTGACCTGCCATTGCTGTCCTTGGTATCTGGACTACTGGAATTTTTGGTGAGGTTGTTACTACGGGCTAGCCAGCTGTCCTCTCCCACACAAAAGCGGGTCATGAGTGATGTGTAGGATGCCATGGATATCGGCTTTTCCTGTCCTAGGTTCCGGGCAAGCCACTCGTCGCAGATGTTATATTTGAAGGCGGCAAGAGCCTCTGCATCCGGACAGTCGACGATTTGATTTTTCTTGGTTAAGAACCGTGTCCAGAATTGTCTGGCCGACTCATCTGGCTGCTGAATTATGTGGCTTAGGTCGTCAGCGTCTGGTGGTCGCACATATGTGCCCTGGAAGTTATCAAGGAATGCGGCTTCCAGGTCCTCCCAACACCCAATTGATTCTGCTGGCAAGCTGTTGAGCCAATGCCGAGCTGGTCCTTTAAGCTTGAGTGGGAGGTATTTGATGGTGCCAAGATCATCACCGCGGGCCATGTGGATATGAAGTAGATAGGTAGATAGTCTTCGATCCAAACCACGGGGTCTGTTGTGCCATCGCAGGATTCAATGTTCACGGGTTTGAACCCTTCGGGGATTTGATGATCCATTACTTCATCTGTGAAGAATAGTGGGTGTGCGGCGCCTCTGTATTGGGCTATATCACGACGTAGCTCAAGCGAGCTTTGTCTACTGTGTGCGGCCCGGCCGGAATTGCTGTATCCGGCGCGACGGTTGTCGCCGCGTATCATGAGGCGCCCACGCGATCCGTAGATTGATCTTGATTGTCTTGCCTTATCCTCCAATATTTCTCGCAAGTCCGGCGCATTCCCCCGTGGCTTTGTACTTTTCGAGCGATGCCGGGGTGCGGCTTTAGTGGAGGGCCTAGAGGCCTCTCTGTCACGGCCACGAGGTGGCCGGTCGGCCGTATTGTGCGCTGGTGATGTAGGTTTATATGCTTCCTCCTCTAATCGGGGCAGCAGCTTGCGTTTGGGGAAGCTTTTGGAGGGGCGTTCGAGTTTGTACTCTTCGGCTGCGAGGACTTCAGTCCATCTGTCGGCTAGCAAATCTCGATCAGCTCTAAGCTGTTGCTGCTTTTTCTTGAGGCTGCTTGCCGTGGCCATAATCCTGCATTTGAAATGCTCTTGTTCGACGGGATCCTCAGGCATGACAAATTCGTCGTCGTCGAGGCTTGCCTCGTCTCCGGAGAGAGGCATGTAATTATCGTCATCTACCTCTTTGTCTACTGCTCTCTCACGAGGGCTGGCTTCCCCATCCTCCTGTGCTGAATCTTGCTGGAGGGGGTTGTCTTCGGCACTGTCCGGGGTTTTATTGTCTCCGGAGCCGGAATCTCCATTTTTGCTGTGGCGGGATTTAGAGCGGCGCCGCTGACGCTGGCGCTTAGGCTGTTTCTTAGAGGGGTCGTCCTCCGCAGTTCCATCGCCATTCCCATCCTTTGGGATGTCCACCATGTATATGTCGTATGACGAGGTGGCTTTCCGGTGCCCCGTAGGCGCTGGTTCTTGGTCGTCTCCGCCATCGTTGTCCATACCGTCGATGTCTTCGGAGTCGAAGTCTAGCATGTCGGTTAAGTCATCGACAGTGGCTACAAAGTGGGTGGTGGGTGGGCCTTGAATTTCTTTGTTGTCCGCATCCCACCCGTCTTGGCCGTAATCCGGCCAGGGCTCTCCTGATAAAGAGAGATACTTTAGCGAATTCAGGATGTCGCCAAAAGGCGAGTGCTGAAAGATGTCTGCAGCGGTGAACTCCATGATCGGCACCCAATCGGATTTGATTGGAAGGGGCGCGGGAGGTTCGGAGTCCGGCGAGGAGTCCGGCGCCTCGGAGTCACGAGCTTCACAAGGGACGGGGTCGGTATTCGGCTCCATCGCCGTAGAGGTAGCAGCCCCCGAGGCGGTGTCTAGCCACCCATCCTCAATCGGCGCAGTCAGCTCCGAGTCAAGGGTCGGAGCGGACTCTTGTGCGGCCTCTAGGGCACTGTCCGGCAGCAGAGCTAAATCATGCCCATCGTGACAGTGCAGCGCGCTTGGCTGTGGCTTGAATCCGTCAAAGATCAAGTCTCCGCGGATGTCGGCCGTATAGTTAAAACTTCCAAATCTGACCTGATGGCCAGGGGCGTAGCTTTCGATCTGCTCCAGATGGCCAAGCGAATTGGCCCGCAGTGCCAAGCCACTGAATACGAAGATCTGTCCAGGGAGAAAAGTCTCACCCAGGACCGCGTCGTTGTTGATGATCGGAGGAGCCATCGAGCCTGTGGGCGACGACACAGAGGAACTCTCAATGAAAGCACCAATGTCGGTGTCAAAACCGGCGGATCTCGGGTAGGGGGTCCCGAACTGTGCGTCTAGGCGGATGGTAACAGGAGACAAGGGACACGATGTTTTTACCCAGGTTCAGGCCCTCTCGATGGAGGTAAAACCCTACTCCTGCTTGATTGATATTGATGATATAGGTAATACAAGAGTAGATCTACCACGAGATCAAGGAGGCTAAACCCTAGAAGCTAGCCTATGGTATGATTGTTGTTCGTCCAACAGACTAAAACCCTCCGGTTTATATAGACACCGGAGAGGGCTAGGGTTACACAGAGTCGGTTACAATGGTAGGAGATCTACATATCTGTATTGCCAAACTTGCCTTCCACACCAAGGAAAGTCCCATCCGGACACGGGACGAAGTCTTCAATCTTGTATCTTCATAGTCTTGGAGTCCGACCAATGATGATAGTTCGGCTATCCAGACACCCCCTAGTCCAGGACTCCCTCAGTATGAGTTGTATGTTTCATTTTGGTGCCGTCCTATGGTGCATTCCGTTTCACGCAAGCATGAGGGATTCCCGCTGTAGGGTGCTGCAATATGTCCATGGTTTACTTATTGTCTGCATTGCTTGAGTGACAGAAGCATAAACACGGATAAGTGGGTCACGGCGTATGGGATAAAGGGGACTTGATGCTTTAATGCTATGGTTGGGTTTTACCTTAATGATCTTTAGTAGTTGCGGATGCTTGCTAGAGTTCCAATCATAAGTGCATATGATCCAAGAAGAGAAAGTATGTTAGCTTATGCCTCTCCCTCATATGAAATTGCAATGATGACTGCCAGTCTTGTTAACAATTGCCTAGGACAATTCCGCCCACCGATCCATCATTATTCCACACTCGCTATTTATAATATTTAGTAATTATATTCTAACTTTATGATAACAACACCTACTTTTATATTTTGGCTCTCCGATATCATGCAAATTTATCCTCTTCATACCCACAACGTAGTTTTACTTCTCGTTTCTAGTTGGAAGCAAACGTTTGGTGTACGTAGAGTCGTATTAGTGGCAGATAGGGCTTGAGAGAATATTGATCTTACCTTTAGCTCCTTGTGGGTTCGACACTCCATACTTATCACTTCCACCTTTGGAAAGTGCTACGATGATTCCCTGCACTTGGTGATTATCAGAGACTCAAGAAGCCAAACTGATTCAGGCAGCAAGTTCGAAGAGCTGGTGCCAGCAGTAGTGGCCAGTAACTCGAACACTACATCGAGACATGACTTTGGGGTTGTCTCAGTGTCTTCAATATAGTTTTTATCATCTTTCTTGGAGACCAACAGGGATGTCTCACTATGTCGAGCCTTATGTGCATTAATTCCTTTAACATTGCATAACGGGGTACTCTTCTCCAATAATTTGTCCGCATTCTAAAAGAGAAACAAACATACACATCACAAGTTAACCATGTTGTACATGAAACTCATTTTGGTAAACAAGTTCAGTAGTAAGGTGGACAGGATAACAACATGAAACAAACATATATCTATGTAGTATGGTCACTGTATGGTCTATATCATTCTAGTTTATGTTGCCAAATCAAGATAGAGACAGTTCAAACCATATCTATTTAAGAAAAAGCAGCATAGACATAATATAAGTGTGGGAAACTACACAGCAATAAGAACACCTGTAATGTACATGGCATGATAACATAACTGTTTATTCAATTGAAACTGAAATCAACATAGAGCAAGTTACAACAGCAACCACGTTAAAGAAACAGGTTTAAAACATACCTGTTGCTCCAATGGAGTTTCAATTGCATCCTTCAAATTTGAAATTAGTTGGTATGAGTAAATACAGTGATGCAAGAGCAAAGGAGTATGAACCATAGCTACGGAACCTTATCTGAGAACAATTCTTCTTCGGCTTTAAGCGTTGACTTGTGGTTCATAGTGGTGGTCCTCGTGCTTTGGGCACTGCAGTTGCCTTACTAACTGCTCATGTTTGGGTGCTCTATGGTGGAGATGGTGCTGTGTCAACTGGAACTGGGTTACTATCTGCTGGGGTTGGGGTTAGAAGGGGTGTAGCTGGTCTCTGTCCAACTGGGTAGGGGTACAATCTGCGTGAGTCTGGGTTATGTGTGGTGGCGCTCGTTCTTGTGCAAGTACAACCATGGTCCTATCTGCATTGACAGGTAGCACGATCTTTTCTGAAGACCGTGTTTTTACTCCCATAGATACTGCCATCACCCCCTCCAATTCAAATGGCTGATAAACAAGAAAAGTAATTAAATGTATAGACATTGTAAGATAGACAGGTGCAATGGATAGTAGGAAAGAAAACAGGGCATGAAATTATTCACATTCACATTGTCAAACCAAACAGAATAGCATGACATAATTTCACATATATGATGGCTAATTAAACAGCATAGCATGACACAATTTCACATGTATGATGGCTAACTAAACAGGATAGAATGACATACTTCAAAATATGATGACTATGTAAACAGAATGACATGATATAACTATACGATGTCTCTATTAAAGTGGTTGGCATGCCATAATTCACAAACATGCCGTCGATGGAAACATGATGGCATGATATAATTCACGGATAAAATGACATAATTCAAAATATGATGACTATGTAAATAGGATGAGATGACATAACTATATTATGTCTTTAGAAAATGGGTTGGCATGCCAAAATTCAGATACATGTTGTCTATGTAAACATCATGGTATGATATAATTCAAATATTTGATTTATATACTAAGCAAGTGAGTAGAGGAAAATCGCATATATGATGTGTTAACTAAGGAGATGGCATTCAATATTGTGTATATGATGTAAACATTGCATTGCAAGACAACATATGCATGATATGAGTAATATAACCATGCCAAGTTTGAGAATACACCTCAGAAGGAAAATAGGACTGGTCATCTACCTGTGAATCCTCCTATGAGGAGCTATTTGTAACCAGCAAGATATCTGCTTCAGGAGGTAGCATTGTCTTCTCTGAAGACCTTGTTTTCGCTCCAGATTTCTCCATCACCAATTCAAATGGCTGATGCACAAGAAGAGCAGTTGAATATACAAACATTGTCGAAAAATGCAATGAGTAATACAAAAAGAGGATGGCATGATATAATTCACATATATGTTGCTTGGCTAAACAACACGGCATTGCATAATTCACATACATAATGTCTTGCAACAAGATAGCATTGCATAATTCACATATATAATGTCTTGCAACAAGATGGCATTGCAAAAGTCACATACATGGTAATTAGACACGAAACAGGTGGCATTCACACAAAGCATGTCTAAACTAAGCAAATGACATGCCAAGGCAAGACCGTCATACATCTCCAACGTATCTATAATTTTTGATTATTCCATGCTATTATATTATCTGTTTTGGATGTTTTATATGCATTAATATGCTATTTTATATTATTTTTGGGACTAACCTATTAACCTAGAGCCCAGTGCCAGTTTCTCTTTTTCCTTGTTTTTGAGCTTCGCAGAAAAGCAATACCAAATGGAGTCCAAATGGAATAAAACCTTCGCGATGATTTTTCTTGGACCAAAAGACACCTATTGGACTTGGTCTCCAAGTCAGAAGACCTTGGAGTAGACGACAAGCCATAGGGGCGCGCCCTAGGGGTGGCGCCACCTGCCTTGTGGCCTACTCCAACACCCATGACCTACTTCTTCGTCCTATATATTCACAAATATTCCCAAACCTCTAGAAGCATCCACGAAAACACTTTTCCACCACCGCAACCTTCTTTTCCCGTGAGATACAGTCTTTGGGCCTTTTTCGGCATCCTGCCGCAGGGGGATTCGATCACGGAGGGCTTCTACATCAACTCTATTGCCCTTTCGATGAAGCGTGAGTAGTTTACCACAGATCTACGAGTCCATAGCTAGTAGCTAGATGGCTTCTTCTCTCACTCTCTTTGATTCTCAATACCATGTTCTCCTTGATGTTCTTGGAGATCTATCCGATGTAATCTTCTTTTGCGGTGTGTTTGTCGAGATCCGATGAATTGTGGATTTATGATTAGCTTATCTATGAATATTATTTGAATCTTCTATGAATTATTATATGCATGATATGATATCTTTGTAATTCTCTTCGAACTATCGGTTTAGTTTGGCCAACTAGATTGGTTTTTCTTGTAATGGGAGAAGTGCTTAGCTTTGGGTTCAATCTTGCGGTGTCCTTTCCCCGTGATAGTAGGGGAAGCAAGGCATGTATTGTATTGTTGCCATCGAGGATAAGAAGATGGGGTTTACATCATATTGCTTGAGTTTATTCCTCTACATCATGTCACCTTAGTTAAGCATTACTCTATTCTTCATGAACTTAATACTCTAGATGCAGGCAGGAGTCAGTCGATGTGTGGAGTAATAGTAGTATATGCACGCATGAGTCGGTCTACTTGAAATGAACGTGATGCCTATATTTCCATCATATAAGTTTCAGATCTAGTATTTTGCAATCTTTTACTTTCCGATCTATAAACCAAAAATCCCAAAAATATTTACTTTATCTTTTGTTTAGTTTCATCTATCTCTATCAGATTTCACTTTTGCAAGTGACCGTGAAGGGATTGACAACCCCTTTATCGTGTTGGGTGCATGTTTTCTTTCTTGTGCAGGTTTTGGTGATTTGTGCGTTGTCTCCTACTGGATTGATACCTTGGTTCTCTAACCGAGGGAAATACTTATCTTTACTTTGCTGCATCACCCTTAATTTCCTCTTCAAGGGAAAAACCAACGCAAACTCAAGAAGTAGCAGACACCATACGCACGATATGAGCAATATAACCCTACCAAGTTAGAGCATGCACCTCTGGGGGTGGAATAGGACTGGTCATCTATCTCTGAATCCTCCTCTGAGGAGCTATCCATAACCAGCAAGACATGCGCTTCGTTAGATAGCATTGTCTGCTTTGAAGACCTTGTTTCCACTCCAGATTTTTCCATGATCGTGTCAAATGGCTGATGCACAGGAAGAGTAATTGAATGTACTAAAATTGTTGACAGATTTAATACGTAATTAAAAAAAAGGATGGATGCTATAATTCACATATAAGATGACTGGCTAACCATGGTGGCATTGCAAAATTCACATATATGATGCCTGGCTAAACAAGATGGCATTGCATGATTCACGCATTCACAAAATGCATGTCTAAACTAAGCAGATGACATATTTTATGTATAAAGTAAGTAATGCAAGGTACCATATGCATGATATGACAAACATTAGCATATCAAGTTAGAGCAAAAGACCTCAGGGGGTAAATAGGAGTGGTCTTCTCCCTCTGAGTCCCCCTCTGAACTATTATCTTCCTCTAGATTATAGTCTGAAATGGGGGGAGGGGGTTGCTTTTGCACCGACCATGGAGCGGTGTCTGCATGAAATTTTTATTGCCATGCAAGGCTCGCCTCTTTTTCTCTACATGTTCAGTACCATTTTGTACAATAACTGACATGCATAGGAATAAAACATAGTGAGATTATGTAAGGAGTGCATGCACAAATCCAGAGTGGTGGTAACAAACTGTGGATAGACCCAAAACCAATGATAGCAGGCGGATGCTTCAGTTAAAAAAATACAGATAATGGCTCCTTTAATGTTTGTTTCCATCCAACATGAAACTCATAGTAGACACCCGAGATTAACCAAATAGCATACATATAGTATTGATTGTTGCCCCAATATGTACCCCACAACCATTTAAAAACTGAAGTTTGAGCATTAGTTTTGACCTGAATCGGATTCTAATCAGTGAACAGGATGATAAAGTAGCATGTCATCATATTAAGCGATGCATAACGTAAGCAGACACGAAAGAGTGCAACCTCTCTTGCGGACCCGTGTTGTCCTCAAGGTCATCTGCTTAGTTGATGATGGTAATGCAGTTGTTGTGGATGCCAGCAGCGGAGAAGAAGATCCGAGGCGGTGAAAGACAATCTGGAGGGCGGATCCCTGCTGTGCTGAGCCCTTCCATTGTTGGAGCAGCTGAGCTGGGGTGGAACACAGTGCAACAGGAGCGGGACAACCACATAATGTTTTCTTTGACACATATATGTAACAGAAGTAATTGTGTAAGGCCTTGTTTGAATTGGAGGATTCTAACAATGCAGGGATAGGAAATACACAGAAATAGGATAGGAATGCACGTGCAAAACGGAGAATTTAAAAACACCGGGTTTCTGCCAATCTGGGTGTTTGGTTCACAAGAATTGGAAGATCACAGGATGCAAAGAAGCATGGTGAGATTAAGTCAAACCACAAGAAAATGTACGGTTATAATGCTATTATGCTACTATCTCTTAGTCTTATGCTTCATGAATAGGAATTTGAAAAGGAGGACAAGTGGATATTAAAATTCCTACGGTTTTTCTTTCAACGAGACACTAAAGGAACAAATCCTACAGTTTTCTTTTCCTCCATTCCTTTGAACCAAATGCATGAATAGTAGTACCATAAGAAACTTTCCAATTCCTATGTTTTCCTTCACTTTTCCTTTCAAGCACTGGCGATTCTAGTAGGAAGGCTTGAATAGGGAAAAGCCTGCACTCAAAAAAGTTTTTGTGCTACTTCTACTACTTCGGACCTAAGCCACTGCCCTACTAGCTCAACTCCCAGGCCCATCTACAAATGCACAGCTCAAATGCACATAAATAAATAATGATGGCGTACAAGAGAGTCCATCACGGATAGCTCAGTTGCCTGGTACCTTACTGCTTGTCATATAGTTGGAGAAACTAATCGTATTTCACGTTACTACGTGTGCTCAGTGGACAATATATATAACATGTAGAGTAAAAAAGCGATGCAACAAGTGTACAACCTCTACGGCGAAGCCATGTCGATCTCAGTGTGATAGGATTAGTCGGTGAGGATGCTCTGGCTGATTTGGCTGTCGGACGAGGGGAAGAATATCTTAGGCGTCTGGAGATGGAGTCGAGGGTACTGTTTCACTTTGATGGAGGGTTTCGTTGTTGGAGCAGCTTCGGTGAGTTGTACGACGGCAAGGCTGAAGTAGGACAAGAGAGACAACATTAACCGGAGCGGAATTCTAATAGCATCTCTAATAGATGATGTAAAATACATAACCACAAAGTGTTAGATGTAAAATACATCAGCCGCTCATCTCTGAACTTAACTGTCTAAACTGAATTTAACTGTTGAAACTGAATTTAACTGTCGAAACTGAATTTTGCTGTCGAAATTGAACGCATTAGTAACAGAAAAGCAGTAGCACCAGCAGCAGCGCTTGGAGCAGTAGCGCGTGCAAGAACCGGGGCAGCTGGTCATGTAGCAGCATCTCGGGTAGCAGCTGCATGGGCTCGAGTGAGAGCAGGATCTGCTGCTCATGCAGCAGTAGCGCGCGCAAGAGTAGAGCAGCTGCACAAGCAAGAGAAAGAGCGAGAGCAGCAATGCGAGCAAGAGCAAGAGCACACCAGGCAGGGGGCAAAGAGCAATAGTATAGTACCAACACGAGCGATAGCCAAAGCAGCATCAACTCCTACTGATGTCAACGTTGCTGTTGAGGGAGCAACACCATGGAGGAAGTGGCCGGCAACGCTACCGTGGATGGGGTCGCGCCATGTCGGCTTGGGACCGAGCGCCAGTAGCACCATGAGATCGAATCAAGAAGAAAATGTGGTGATTAGTGTAGAACCTCTTTGGTGGCGCCGATTAGGCCTCAACTTCATCCAAGGAATCGATGATGCTGCTGCTCTGATAGTGGTGCAGGTGAAGATGGCGGTGTGGGAATGGATGTGGCGCGAAATACAAGGGGAACGTCGGGCAGCTCCTTGGAGGTGGAGGACGGGGTGGTTTAACCAGCGGGATGATGAGATCGACCCTCATCCGGTACGGTGGATGAGGGACATCGAGGTGTTGCATGGATGACATGATCGGGGAAGAGGCTCCGGCTGGGTGGCGGACGGAGGAGGGTGTGGGGCTTCGTGAGTTTTCGCGGCCTCGGTGTACGAATGAGTGGGGCAGATGGGATGGGAGGGAGGAACCATGGCTTAGGGACACGCTTGTCCAAAATGTGGGGTAAGTTACGAAAGTACCCCTGCTGATTTGAGCTAGGCGGTTCTTTCGGTTCAGGGGTATCACGGGCATTTCGTGTGTCGGGATTTCGCAGGAGGTGGGAGTTTTCGTGCGTGTTGTAATTTTGGGATAGCAAGGTGCGAGTTGAGATGGGGGGAGTTTTCAGAGCACAAAGAGACAAAGATTATTTTAAAATTTCGGGGTAACAAGGCGCGGGTTGAAGAGGCGGTAGTTTTGCAGCACGATAGACAGAGATGCTAGCTTGAAATTTCGGCATAACAATGCGCGGCTTGAAATTTCGGGAGAACAAACTTAACATGTACAAAAAAAGACAATTCACACCTCACTAGAGAGAGCCTTGTCCCATTTTACTATATTACTAGAAATGCACTCAAATACAACAATATAAAAATAAAAAAATTGGGACACCAACATTATGTGTACAATACCAAATCAATTTGCACTTCCCTCAACAATAAAAAAACAATTCGTGTTGTCTAGCATATATGGACTAAATTTGAGTACATTTCCCCTGTTTGAATGTGATTTTACTCGGGTTAGTTATACAACCATCTAAATATTATCTTTACAACACATGGCATGAATATAGGAGTAGTAAATATCATATATAAATACGAACTACATGTACATACGATCTCAAAATCAAATATATGTATCCATTTTATGTTGAATTCAAATCATACTACATGTATACTCTAGCTAGATGTTTGGAATCTGAACCATGTATGATACTACATACAATTTGTTTAACACACACAACACACACACCATTTAGACTAGTGAGGTACACGTGCATTGCACGCATGATATTTGGCAACCAAATTATGAATAAATACCACATTATAGCATGTAAGCGTTGAGTCATATATGCATGATGTAGATGTTCGTTTAATTCTTATAGTTCATATCATTCAAAATCAATTAGTTTTTATAAAAAATCTAATCTATTTTAAGATTCATGGAATTGAGCGTTGTAAAGCATAAAAAAACAAATAATGGCAATTCATGTAGAAAAAATTGGGCAATTATGATACGAAAGATGCTAGAACAAAGGAGAAGTGCTTGTGTTTTGAGGTTTCTGCATTATGCTTATGTTCAACCATGCAGTCTTCTATATTATACATGTGGCAAAATCTGGTGGAATGTAGATGATATCCAACAACCAGTAGTGCTCGGATTTGCCATCTCTGCACCGTCGGATTGGCTTCATACAACAACCATCTTCCAAAGTTATTTGCACACTATATAGGGGTATAGATATAGATATGTGATGCGAAAGCCACCCATGATCTCCAATTTGAATAGTGTGTCCATGCACGGATGCAATGTGGTCAAACGATGCCTGCCATCGGTATCTCCAATTCAAATCAGTCTGACCTTGTTCAATGTGTATACAGTATAGCAGGCTCGTTTCCAAACCACACAGCACATATCTCAGTTATATTCATGAATGCATGGGTTTAAACTTTACATTGATTATGACCTCACCTAGTCTTTTACACCCACACAGTCGTCTTCTCTTTATAATTATACCACTAACTTTCTCTCGTGCATGCATTCACACACACTAGCACTCGACATTATCCATTGCACACATGCAATCTTTTTCTTCAGGTCGGTCTCCCATGCATGCACACACACACACACACCTCCCCCTCTTCATCACTTGGCTTCCGTGCATGCACCCACACACGCGCGCGCGCACACACACACACACACACACACACACACACACACACACACACCTCCCAGGCATCGTTTGGCCACATTGCTCCATGTATGGACACACTATTCAAATTGGGGATGATGGGTGGCTTTCGCATCACATATCTATATATATACCCCTATATTGAGTGCGAATAAATGTGAAAGATGGCCGTTGGATGAAGCCAATCAGACGGTGTAGAGATGGCAAATCCGAGCACCACTGGCCATTTGACATCATCTACATTCCACCAGATTTTGCCACATGTACAATCTAGAAGACTCCGGAACAAACCTCAAAACACAAGTACTTCTCCTTTGTTCTAGAATCTTCCGTATCATAACTGCCCAAACTTTTTTCTAGTTGAATTGCTGTTATTTGTTTTTTACTTTATGCTTTACAATGCACAATTCCATGAATCTTAAAATAGATTAGCTTTTTTTATAAAGACTAATTGATTTTGAATGAGATGAACTATAAGAATTAAACGAACATCTACATCATGCATATATGACTCAAAGCTCACATGCTATAATGTGGTATTTATTCATAATTTGGTTGCCAAATCTCATGAGTGCAATGCACGTGTGCATTAATAGTACTTCTAGTATGTGCAAAACACGTAAATTAAAATTCCAATGGCACACTACACAGTGTCTCTCCCTTTTTCAATTAATATATTATGACTAAAATGATGTGTGGGGCCGTCTATGAAGCCACGTGGCACATGTGGAGGCATTGTCGTGACCTCCTTGTGTGGATTGATCACAGTGACATGTTGCTGGTTCCATAAGAATGTACTCATTCTCTCTCACACACACTGGCAGTACATGCACGAAGCGATGTGCATACACTCATTCCCTGGCACGCACACGCTGGTACACGGTGGGACACATTTTTGTATGAAGATCCACCCCGTGTGATGATTTGACGCGTGTAAAGTCGTTCACTTCATTGATGGCCAATTAATACGGTGCATGCAAATTGGAGTGGACGTGAGGGAGGAAGTAGTTGAGAAAGACATTACTACTGCACTGCGTGCATGGGAGTAGCTAAATCATGGGTTGCTACTTCCATTGGTCTCCTTCGTATTTTGTGCCAATTTTTTACCATAATTTTAAGTAACGCAATATTTATGCATGTTAAAAAAATTAATGTCATCGAAAACTACTTTCAAATGTGACATGCATTAACATTTTGTTAGTTAAATTTTTGGTCAAAAATTGGCACAAAATAAATAGAAGTCTAGCCTATGAGGTTATGATTGTTGTGGCTAAACCCTAGAAATCTAAACCCTCCGGTTTATATAGACACCGGAGGGGGCTATGCTTGTACAAAGTTGGTTACAGAGGAAGGAATCTACATATCGAATGGCCAAGCTTGCCTTCCACGCAAAGGAGAGTCCCATCCGGTCACGGGACGAAGTCTTCTATCTTGTATCATCATAGTCCAACAGTCCGGCTATCCGAGGACCCCTTAAACCAGGACTCCCTCAATCATCTCCTCACAAATTCCTTTGTGCAAAACTTTCATTTTCATTCTAGGAATAATCCACCTGAGGTGTCATTTAACTTATATGTTGAACC
The DNA here is from genome assembly GCF_002162155.2 of Triticum dicoccoides. Classification (NCBI taxonomy): domain Eukaryota; kingdom Viridiplantae; phylum Streptophyta; class Magnoliopsida; order Poales; family Poaceae; genus Triticum; species Triticum dicoccoides. The sequence goes on from NC_041391.1 coordinate 246,380,995, forward strand.
CCGCCAAATCCCACTTACTGAATTTTGTGACATTTGCATGCTTCCTTATGATGGGGATTTGGTAGAGCCTAGGCCCTTAGAGTTTTATGGTTTTTACCGTACTCTGACAGTTGGGTAGGTGGCACAAGGGTGGCATGTGCCTCGACCGTTGTTTTTGTTAGCCTCGACATAGGCGAGACCGAGACCTTACGGCTAGGTAGGAGGCCCGCCATATCGGGCGCATTCCTTCCTCCATGCCAGCCACGGTGGCCCGCCGTGCTACGTGCTTGCTTCCATGGTCTTGGAGGCATCCGTGTGAGAAAAGATTTACTGTATGTCGCTCTTTATTTTAAAAAGTTTCATAATGAGTGCAACTGATAACAAAGATTGGAAAGTGCTCTGCACGAATGTTAGAGGCTTGAATTTTGAAATTAGACAGAGGGCTGTTATGGCCAAAATAGAAGAGAGTCAATGTTATGTAGTTTGTTTGTAGGAAACAAAATGTGACTTCATTGATCAAAGGGCTATTAGAAAGTTCTGTCCGAAAAGATTTGACAGTTTTGTCTACTCACCTTATGTGGGTGCTTCTAGGGGTATTTTAGTTTTGTGGTGCTCATCTGCTCTAACTGGGACACCAATTGAAGTTCAAAGCTTTGACATTATTATCAATTTTGTTTCAGCATACAATAACCAAACCTGGATATTAGTGAATGTTTATGGGCCTTGTCACGGGCAGTTAAGAGATACTTTTGTGCAATGTCTCTACCATATCCAGATACCCCAAGATGATCTTTTGTTATTCTTAGGTGACTTTAACTTCATTAGATCTATGGAGAATAGGAATATGCCAGAGGGTGATGTTAATGATATGTTTATTTTCAATGAAATCATTGGACATTTGGGTCTTCTTGAATTTCCTTTGAAGGGTAGGTCATACATGTGGTCTAACATGCAAGAATCACCTCCATTAGAACAACTAGATTGGTTTTTCACCACATCAACCTGGAGTACAGAATACCCAAATACCATGGTGTGGTCTCCATCTCAACATCCATACACAAAGCTAAGTTTTTGGTTTTGAGAACTACAGGGTGGACATGCTTGGTTTTTTGACTGTGTCCAGCATTATTGGTCTACTCCTTGATACTTCTCCAACATATCTATAATTTTATATTGTTCCATGCTATTATATTATCTGTTTTGGATGTTTTATATGCATTAATATGCTATTTTATATTATTTTGGGGACTAAGCTATTAAACCTAGAGCCTAGTGTCAGTTCTTGTTTTTCCTTGTTTTTGAGTTCCGCAGAAAAGGAATACCAAATGGAGTCCAAACGGAATGAAATCTTCGCGATGATTTTTCTTGGAAAAGAAGACAACCAAGAGACTTGGAGATGAAGTCAGAGGAGAGACGAGGCGGCCACAAGGATGGAGGTTCACTACTAGGGAAAAGGCTATACACAGAATCTTAGCAGCAGCGAGGGTTAAAAACCATCGCTACTGCTACTTACTAGCAGCGCAGGTTTTTAAACCTCGCTACTACTAAGTTGGTAGCAGCAGCGCGGGTTTGTAACCCTCGCTACTACTAAGCGGTCTCTACCGTGCCCCCCGGGATATGCCATAGTAGTAGCGCGGGTTTTTAACCCTCGCTACTACTAAGTTGATAGCAGTAGCGCGGGTTTTTAACCCTCGCTACTATTAAGTGGCCCCTGGACCATGCCATAGTAGTAGCGATGGTTATAAACCCGCGCTACTGCTATCAACTTAGTAGTAGCGAGAGT
>NC_041391.1:246383167-246386670 GCF_002162155.2 Triticum dicoccoides
AGTAGCGAGAGTTAAAAACCCGCGCTACTGCTAATCGTCTGCCGTAGTAGTAGCGCGGGGTATGGCCTATTTGTCAAAGTCTACCCCCCCCCCTGGACCGCCTTTTCAGTTTTAAAAAAAATAAAAGAAAATGATAAAAATGTCAAAAAAATAAAAGAAAATAAGTTTCCCATGTGATATGTGGTCTAGTTGTTGGGAAAATTTACAAATATGAATTTCGACTTTATTTGCAAAATCTCTCTGGAAATTTGTAAAATGGCCATAACTTTTGCATACGAACTCGGATGAAATAGTTTTTTATATGAAAAATCATCTACTCGAAAAGTTACATCCAAATTTCAGTTTTTAAAATCCTCAAAAACCTAACAGAAAAAAGTTATGGGGCTTTTAAGAATCTGGAGGCAAAAAAATCATCAAATTTCAGTTTTTTTAAAATTTTTGTTAAATCTGGTCAAACTATGGTCAAACTAATTATTCAAGAATATTAGTGTTACTAAATAATTATTTTAGTTTTTTTGAATTTTGGTCAAATCTGGTCAAACTGTGGTCAAATCTGGTCAAACTATGGTCAAACTGTGGGTCAAACTAATTATTCAAGAAATATTAGTGTTACTAATCTTTTAGAACAGTAGTTTCAAACTCAAACAGTGAAATGTGTCACTACATGCTCAAGCTAAATTCCTGAGGTTAATAGGATTGACATCTTACTATTGTCAGGAAAACAACAAGTGCAGACTTGGAAACGAGGGAGAATAGAACCCGGAAGTTAAGCGTGCTCAGGCTGGAGTAGTGAGAGGATGGGTGACCGTCCGGGAAGTTAGATGATTTAGAATGATGACGGGTGATTAGAGATTAAATTGAGCAGCGATGAGGGGTGATTATAGATTTGAGGTTAAAATAATTTTGAAATTTGAAAATTAGGAAAAAAAACCAAATTTTTTTTACCCACGCTACTGCTATACGTTAGCAGTAGTAGTAGCGCGGGTTTTTACCCACGCTACTGCTATACGTTAGCTGTAGCGCGGGTTGCACCCGCGGTACTGCTATAAGTTAGCTGTAGCGCCGGGCCCCGCGCTACTAATAGGCCCAAAACCCGCGCTGCTGCTAGGCTTTTCCCTAGTAGTGGTTGCGACCAGGGGGTAGGGCGCGCCCCCACCCTTGTGGGCCTGCCGTGACCCTCCTAACCTAATTCTTTTGCCTATATATTCCCAAATATCCCCAAACCACCAGAGGCATCCATGAAAACACTTTTCCACTGCCGCAACCTTCTGTACCCGTGAGATCCCATCTAGGGACCTTTTCCGGCACCCTGTCGGAGGGGGATTCGATCATGGAGGGCTTGTACATCAACTCTATTGCCCTTCCAATGAAGCATGAGTAGTTTACCACAGACCGTCCATAGCTAGTAGCTAGATGGCTTCTTCTCTCTTTTTGATTCTCAATACCATGTTCTCCTTGATGTTCTTGGAGATCTATTCGGTATAATACTTTTTTGCGGTGCATTTGCCGAGAGCCAATGAATTGTGGGTTTACGATCGTCTTATCTATGAATATTATTGGAATCTTTTCTGAATTCTTTTATGCATGATTCGATATATTTGTAATTCTCTTCGAACTATCAGTTTGGTTTGGCCAACTAGATTGGTCTTTCTTGCAATCTGAGAAGTGCTTAGCTTTGGGTTCAATCTTGCGGTGTCCTTTCCCAGTGACAGTAGGGGCAGTAAGGCACATATTGTATTGTTGCCATCGAGGATAAAAAGATGGGGTTTTCATCATATGGCTTGAGTTAATTACTCTACATCATGTCATCTTATTTAATGCGTACTCTGTTCTTTATGAACTTAATACTCTAGATGCATGCTGGATAACGGTCGATGTGTGGAGTAATAGTAGTAGATGCATAATCGTTTCGATGTACTTGACACGGACGTGATGCCTATATTCATTATCATTGCCTTAGATATCATCATAACTTTGCGCTTTTCTATCAATTTCTCGGCAGTAATTTGTTTAACCACCATTTTATTTGCTATCTTGAGAGAAGCCTCTAGTGAAACCTATGGCCCCCCAGGTCTATTTGCCCTCATATAAGTTTCCAATCTAGTACTTTGCAATCTTATACTTTCCGATCTATAAACCAAAAATACCAAAAAAAATTACTTTATCGTTTATCTATCTCTATCAGATCTCACTTTTGCAAGTAAACATGAAGGGATTGACAACCGCTTTATTGCGTTGGGTGCAAGTTGTTTGATTGTTTGTGCATGTATTTGGTGATTTGTGTGTTGTCTCCTACTAGATTGATACCTTGGTTCTCAAACAGAGGGAAATACTTACCTCTACTTTGCTGCATCACCCTTTCCTCTAAACCAACGCAAACTCAAGAAGTAGAACTCCTATAAATAAGTCAAACTCAGCAGATATCATAACTGAGAAGTTCAAGAGATTAAGGTATGATATCAGGAAATGTAATGCTGGTCTCTCAAGATTAAAGATCCTGATGAGGGCTTGTAATGTTGTTATTTTGGCTTTTGATAATCTGGAGGAACAAAGAACTTTATCCAGGCCAGAATTTAACTTCAGAAAGATTGTGAAGCTGTATCTGGAGGAACTACTCCATCTGCAATTTATTTATTGGAAGTAGAGATGTACCATTTGTTGGTTTAATGTAGGTAAGGAAAACTCCAAATTCTTTCAAGCGATGGCAATAGAAAGATTCAGAAGAAACAAAATTTCCAGCCTAGTAAATGAGGAGGGCATGCTTGTGTCCACTCACAATGAAATGGCTGGTTTGCTTTGGCCTTATTATGAGGATAGAATGGGCATAGCTTATGGAATTGATATGCAGTTTGACATGGAGGATATCATCCAGCCTGTTCCTGGCCTTGATGGCCTGTCCGGACCTTTCTCACACGAGGAAATTGATGAGATTTTAAAACATTTACCCCGGGACAGAGCACCAGGACCAGCTGGCTTCACTGGATTGTTTGTAAAGAGATGCTGGCATATCATTGAGTATGATTTTCTTAGGTTATTCACTGACTTATTTGAAGGAAGAATAACCCTCCAGAGTATAAATGGGTCCCTTTTTACTCTCACACAAAAGGTCCTTTCACCAAAAAGACCAAATGATTATAGGCCAATCTCACTCACAAACACCTATCTCAAATTCCTCACCAAGATAATAACAAACAGACTACAGAAAGTTATTCTCACCTGCATCCATAAAAACCAGTATGGGTTCCTTAAGTCTTGATCAATTCAAGATTGCATTGCTTGGAGCTTAGAATATATTCATCGGTGTCACCAATCTAAGAGACCAATAGTAATTATGAAGCTTGATTTTGCTAAAGCTTTTGATACTGTTGAACATGGCCTGATTTTGCTCACGTTGAAATATAAGGGCTTTGATGCCAAATGGACTGGTTGGATCATGGAGCTTCTCTCTTCTGGATCATCTTCCATACTAATCAATGGAGTACAAGTGAAAGGATCGATATGGT